>NC_052622.1:4582690-4732666 GCF_016545825.1 Eucalyptus grandis | reverse complement strand
TTTTTCCCAACCCTTATCGGGCTTCAATTAGGCATTACGGGCCTAAATTGATTTTTTTAGTATTTAATTATTAATTTTCAAAATTAATTAATTATTTATTTATTTTCCGGAAATTATGCCGAGATAGCCAACGACCGGAATTTCGTGCTGATTGCGTGGTGCTCTCGTTTATTCAATTGAGTACCTGGTTGTGCAAATTGAGAGCAAATAGTAATTGTGGGTATTTATTTTAGAAATTGAATAACTTTGGTAATTGAGTGGAAAATTACTGAGCGTCGGTCTACAGCATCAAAAATCTATTTTTGTACTGCTGAAAGGAGTAGGTGAATAAAAAGGAAATTATTGTATTTTGGCTAAGGCCGACTATGTGCCTACACACGTGTACTTTTATCAAATATGATGAAAATGATCAAATTGATTGTGTCTTCGGAACAAAAAGAAAACACTATAACGGCTCGATGATTCGTATGTCATCTGGAGAATGGGCGTTATACTATTACAGCTCAATGACTCTCATGTCATTTTGAGAAAGAACTGCTTGTATACCGGCTCAATGACCCTATAGGTCATCTTGGAAAATGACGGTATTAAATGTCGGCTCGGTGATTCTATAGATTATCTTGGAGAATGGACGACATGCCATAACAGCTCGATGACTCAACATGTCATCTTGGAGAATGTACGTTATGATGAATATACTCGGTGACTCTATATGTCATCTCAGAGAATGAATATTATAATATACTAGCTCGATAACTCAACAGGTTATCTTGGACAATGAATAGTATGTTAAAGTGACTCGGTGACTTAGTGTGTCATCTCGGAGAATGAATCGTATAATATACTGGCTTGGTAACCTGATGGGTTATTTTAGAGAATGGACGGTATTGATTGAAATGACCAATGAATGGTCCGATTAACATGTAATCGACTAGGTCGATTGATCAAGATATCGATCTGTGATGTGACTGCTTAGATGCCTAATGAATTGTGTTAATATGCAGGTGGAATCTGAGGCCAAGGTAAGTCTTCAGACCCGTGCGTGCATAGGCAGCCTGGATAGCGTATTGGTTTCCTAATCGAGTCTTAGTGGGGTAGAACTTGCTGAGACGTAGTCTCATCCTGGTTGTGGGATATCATTTCAGGCCCGTAGATGAGCTTGTGGAGGAGGAACCAAAGGAGGACGATGAGCTGGAAAAAGATGAAGAGCTTGAAGGATGTGAGCTTAGTGAAGAAGAGTCAGAAGAGGATCAAGATGATCCTGAGCATGACCCAGATGAGGACTAAGATTCCATCCTGTCTTGTCATGCCTTGTCTGCATGTAAATAGATGTTAGATCAAACTTATGTATATAGTATTGTAGAATACTATGAGATGTTTGTAAAAAAGTGTGGTTGTGAATTTTCAGTATGAAAAATATGGCTCTGCTTTTCTGTCCCATTTTCTTATTGTCTGAGGATTTATAACTGCTTCCGCATGTGCTATTAATAATGAAAGGGGTCGACGATACTTAGTCCTGGGATATCGCATTCTAAAATTAGCAAAGTAGAAGGATGTGTACGTGCCCGAGGATCGGGGCATGACAACTTTGGAGTTGCCTTGTCCTGTAGAAAAGACCAAGTCAGTCAACGAATTAGGTCAAGAAATTAAAGCCAAAGTTAACATTATTAGTGGAGTAATGGGCATGGCCCGATGGCCAACTCTGATTGAGACCCCCCTAATTACTTTCTAAGCAATACTCTTTACATTTTCTATAAAAAGATTTAATTATTTAATAAACCTAATGATTGTTGGGCATGATACGGAATAGATCTTTCTTAGCTAGAATCTAAAGGAACCCATACTTTTAGAATTGTTGATGCCAAAAGCAACCACAATCGTGTTTGATGTGGATTGGAAATTTGTGCGTGCAATTGGCGTAATCACTTCAAACTATTGATTTCTCTTTTGATCTCCAATTCTAATTAACTATGGTGGATTGATACAAAGAAACAAATTTGTTTCAAAAAGCTATATAGGTGCAAAACAAAAAACCCCGATATGGCTATTAACTAAGATTTGATAGGATTGATTTACTTTGCGCAAAAAAGGGAGTTCAAGATTAAGAAAACAAGAAGAATCGACAGACTTGCTTTTCGGAAGCTCGCGCGGATCATGCTTTCTCACTTTTGGATTTAATTAGTCACAACACTTTTGTCGTGTCTTATTTTGCATTACCTTTGTGCTAAGAAAAAGGTGACATGGAAAGAATCATATAAGTGCGTCCTTCTTGACACTTGTTAGAAATGTTGAAATAGCAACTATACTTTTTGTACAAAGCACATGTTGTGAATTGATCAAAAAATGGAAGTATATATGTTCCTATTGGTTACATAGACTAATCATTTCATGAAATAATTAATTGCTATGAAAAAAGTATCTCATATGACAATGATATATTACATGGGATCATATCCAACCTAGCCATGAATGAATACGTGAAAAATCTTTATCTATAACTTAAAATGTATAAGTTTGCTAAGAGCATTAATCAGGTCTTTGTTTGTCATTGGACAAAGCGAAATTGTTCAAGAACTGCTTGGGGTATGTGGAGATGGCACCAAATGAAAAGATTGAAAAGAGATTGGATGAACCTTGATCGATTGGAGACTTTGGAGTTGCCTTGTCCTGTTGACAAGACTAAGTCAGTCAACGAATCAGGTCAAGAAATTAAAGCCGAAGTTAACATTATTAATGGAGTAACGGGCACGGCCTAATGGCCAACTTTTATTGAGACCCCCCTTATTACTTTCTAAGCAATAGACTTTACATTTTCTATAAAAAAAAAATTAAGTATTTAATTAAACTAATGATTGTCGGGCACGATACATAAAATATCTTTCTTAGCTAGAATCAGAACCCATACTTTTAGAATTGTTGATGCCAAAAGCAACCACAATCATGTTTGATGTGGATTGGAGATTTGTGCGTGCAATTGGTGCAATCACTTCAAACTATTGATATCTCTTTTGATCTCCACTTCTATTTAACTATGGTGGATTGATACAGAGAAACAAATTTGTTTCAAAAAGCTATATCAGTGCAGAACAAAAAACCCTAATTTGGCTATTAACTAAGATTTGATAGGATTGATTTACTTTGCGCAAACAAGGGAGTTCAAGAACAAGAAAACAAGAAGAATCGATGGACTTGCTTTTCGGAAGCTTGCGCGGATCATGCTTTCTCGCCGTTGGATTTAATTAGTCACAACACTTTTGTCGTGTCTTATTTTGCGTTACCTTTGCGCTAAGATATTTTGCGTTACCTTTGCGCTAAGAAAAATGTGACATTGAAAGAATCATATAAGTGCGTCCTTCTTGACACTGGTTAGAAATGTTGAAATAGCAACTATACTTTTTGTACAAAGCACTTGTTGTAAATTGATCAAAAAATGGGACGTACATATGTTCCTATTGGTTACATAGACGATTCATTTCGTGAAATAATAAATTGCTATAAAAGAAAGTATCTTAGATGACAATGATATATTACACGGGGTCATATCCAACCTAGCCATGAATGAATACGTGAAAAAATCTTTATCTAGAACTTAAAATGTATAAGTTTGCTATACTTTACATGCATAATAGCTACATAAAATACACTTTCCTATGGTCCACTTAAAAGCAAAATCATATATGTCCATACTATAATTGTATTCTTGCAAGGCACGGGTCAAGAATGATTATAGTTGCTTGAGTATAAATTTTAGCTGTGTGGTACGGCTATATAAAGATGGTATAATACATGTAGAGACAGCTTGAAGCAATACAGGATCTTAATGACTTTCTAAGCAATAGTCCTTACATTTTCTATACGGGCACGATATGGAATATATCTTTCTTAGCTAGAATTAGAAGGGACCCATACTTTTAGAATTGTTGACAACAAAAGCAACCACAATTGTGTTTGATGTGACTTAGAGATTTGTGCATGCAATTGGTGCAATCACTTCAAACTATTGACATCTCGTTTGGTCTCCCCTTCTTTTTAACTATGGTGGATTGATACAATGAACCAATTTTATTTCAAAAAGCTATATATATGCAAAATAAAAAACCCCGGTTTGGCTATTTAATAAGATTTGGTAGGATTGATTTACTTTGCGAAGAAAAGGGGTTCAAAAGTAAGAAAACAAGAAGAATCGATAGACTTGCTTTTTGGAAGCTCACACGAATCATGCTTTCTCACTTTTAGATTTAAGTAGTCACAACACTTTTGATGTATCTTATGTTGCGTTACCTTTAAGCTAAGAAAAAGATGACATTGAAAGAATCATATAAGTGCGTCCTTGACACTCGTTAGAAATGTTGAAATAGCAACTATACTTTATATACAAAGTACATGTTGTAAATTGATCAAAAATGGGACGTACATATGTTCCTATTAGCACATAATCAAACTATTACCTTATTCGAATGGGCTCACATAATTAATAAATCCTAATCGATACATTCTGAGAAACTTTTAACATGTACCAAATGAAATTATACCGATCTATTGGCTATTCATTAAAACAATAGTTAGAGACTCTTTTGAGTTATGAGCATCTTTTTTGTCAGAATTATTTAAAAAAATTAGGATGGTTTTTGTATCTCTCAAGATTATGTGAATATCCTCTATGATTTTACATATCTTAATTGATATGTTATCTTATTTAGTCTTTCATAAAGCCTATAAAAAGGTTAATAATCCTCATTATGAATATATCAAAATATATAAAAAAATTCCTTATTTCTCTCTTTTGCATTCTTCTTAACTTTTTTTTTTTTTTTTTTTTATGCTTTGAGGCACGGTGGCCGAGTGGCAAATCTATTTCGAATGTGATAAGTGTGTTCTTGTTGGCATTATATTGATTTGCTGAATTTCAACACGAATTATGGGTGTTTATACGATAGACCATTTGCATCTCTAATTATAGTGGCTAAAGCGCTTTAGCAGAATATGGGGAAGGAGCTATAGATTGAAACGGCAGCTTGCGTCGACTCTGATAAGAAGAAAAGAAGCGCTGTTGAGGAATTCAGCCAGTCGGCCCGTTATGAGGAACTCTTTGTTATAATTATGGTTAATGGATCAATGAAAGCCAATGAATTAACATATGTCTTTTCTATTCAAGTATTTATTAAATTCATGAATTTCCTATATTTTTCTATTTACATATCTATTGAATTCATGAATTTCCTAGATTCATGTCTTTATTGAGTTCATGAATTTCTTGAATTCACGTGTCTCTGGATTCATGAATCTCTTGGATTCACGTATCTCTCAATTCATGAATTTCGTGGATACATGCATCTATTTAATTCATGTATCTCTTCTATACATGAACTAAAAAGCTCTATAAATAGATGGGAGCATAGAGCTTCAATAGAGTTTTGGTTTTTCCGACTCGATTCCAAAAGAACTTTAATATACTTTTCTTCTCTTCTAATTTTTCTTGTTGTGCTGGTTCAATTGAACGGTTCAATGGAGTCATATTTGCATAGTGCTAATCCAAACAGATTCGAGGTGTTGTATCTTGGGAGGTATAGTTCGTGAATCTGCAGAGCACCATTGGCAGGAACTAATCGCCTTAAAGAGATTCGGATATCCGTACCTCACCTCCATTATATTGATTTTCTGATTATAAGAAATAGTGTGTTTTCTCTAGATTAATTTCCAACAATCTTAAGGCGATTATATCACTTATTGTTTGTTGTTCTTGTCAGATTATTGAAATGGCTGAAAACAATCAAATGTCATTCAATGTCCAAAATGTTTCAAGAGACATTCCTATGATTGATTCGACTATTGCTATGGGAGATGTTCAACCCTCAGGGTCTGAATTGGTAGCAGTCAATTCTACGAGCCCTTGGGCCAACACCAATTCTGGTGATGCGGGTACAAGTCATATGATTGATATGCCTGGGACTATTTTTCAAAACGGTATAGGCCAAATGGCTTTTGGCTTCATTTCTGGAGCGATAGTTTGACGAACTTTGTCCACTGTGATGGCAACACCTCTAGTTATAGCTAATGAGAGACCGGAGAAATTCACCGGAGTCGTCTTTAAATAGTGACAACAGAAGATGTTCTTCTATCTTACCATGCTAAATTTGACAAAATATTTATCTGAGGTGTGCCCAGTAATTAGTCCAGATGAACACGATGTCATGACACTCGGTGCATTGGAGGTTTGGAAGCATGGGGACTTCTTATGCCAAAATTATATTAGTAACTGCTTAGTGAATTCTCTATATAATGTTATTGTAATATTGAATCTGCTAAATAGTTATGAGAGTTCTTATGTGACATCCTGATTTTTTAATTCTGTTTTTGATTGAATGAGTTGGGTTTTTCATCGACATGCCTATGGTTCTTTTCTCTAAGTTGATCACTCACGAGATAACTAGTCTATCAGATGAAGCCATTAAGGGATTTTAACACAATATACTTGAGAATTCGACTAGAAATCGACTGCTCGATCATGCTAATCTGTAAGGGTCAATACGACACTGTCAAAAGCGACCAAAGACTGGAGATAGGTTGATTCGACATAGGTATGTGATTAGAGTGTGGGTGATTCCACCTGATCGCAAAATTTCTGTCGAACGGCACTAAATCGATTTTTCTATCATTTATGTATCTTGTGCTTATATTTGAAACCTTGAGATTTTCACGACAACCGAGAGTCGCCAATGAGTCAAAGATGTATATGAGTCGAAGATGTACAGTGTGGCTCAAAAATAATCGATCACAAGTTAAATGCGCTAAAAATTCCTAAAAGTTATCCGATATGTTAGGTCACGCTAAAATTGCGTAAGGTTTAAATTGAATCTGATTTCAGAAATTGAAAATTCTGTCATGTCACAATTCTTTTAAGAACATCGACTCATCTTCCAGAGATTTTTCTGCAAACTTGAGATTTTGGCGAAAATTCAAATTTAGGCATTTTTGGACGGGGAAAATTAAAGGACCGTTTTTTAGCGCATTTTTTGCCATCAAATTGGTTCAATTGATGAGGAAAAATCATGAGATGGATGAGGGCACCTTGGCTGGTTTTATGGGGGCAAATTTGAGCTTAATTGGAGAAGAATGGAAGTAGAATTGGAGGGCAAGAGCTCAAAATGCGTAGGTCCATGTGGGGTGCAACATTTGGGGCCTCAATTAAGGCTTGTTGAGGAAGATTGAAGTGGATAATGGCTGAGGATGACAGCCATGAATGGCCGGGCATGAAACTTGAGTGTTTGGGATATTTGTGAGGGCATTGAAGGCTTGTGGACCCCCTCTTGCTGCAGCATCCATCTTCTTCCTTTTAGTAGCTCCCTTCCCTATTGTTGAAACCATTTGAGAGCTTAAGAGAACCAGAGAAAGCAAGCTGCAGCCCCCGACTGTTAATCGCTTCCCCTACCGTCGTCATGCGCCATCCAGCACCCACACGCCCGCCGGAGCCACTTGCTCACGCTGTGCGCTCGTCCCGTCATGCCTGTCATCCAAACCATCCGGGTTGTCGTCCTGAAGCACCTAACCACCGTCGCAATTCCCCTAGTTGCCGTCCAACCGCCGAAGCGAACACCATTTTCGGCTGTAACCACCTGGCCCACCTCCTCACTGTTTCCAGCCAAGATGAGCTTCGGTCCAACCTTTCTTAGCCCAAAGCAGAAGCCAAACTCCCACAGTGGGATATGGGCTTCGTGAGGCTTTTTTGGGCTCATCTGAACCTCTGTTGATGTCGCTGCAGGCTTGTTTGTCGCTTGCCTCCACGTCGCTATCGTCGTAGACTCACTAGCCCGCTAAACCGGTAAGTTTACTTGCTAAACTCTGCTTAAGGAGTTAATGATGTTTAGTAGATAATTAGTTTAGACTAAATATGAATTATGTGGTTGGTTAGTTTAGATTAGCGTTTTAATTACTTAATTATGCTTGTTAGGTGGTTAGAATAGATTGATTATGGGCTAAATAAAGTGTACTATTTATCTAGATAGGTGCATTAATTTTCTAGGCCCATTTAGGTAGTTAGATTAGCATTTCCAAACTAGGTTAGCATTTATTGGATTTAATTTGTGTTATTTAATTATTTTTGCTAATTATTTTATTATTTAATATTTTCCGGAAATTATCCCTGATAGCCAAGGACCGGAATTTCATGCTTTTTACAGTGGTGTGCTTAGTTTATACAATTGAGTGTTAATTTGTGCAAATTGAGTTGTGATTGTGATTTTGAGTATTTATTTCAAAATTACGAAATTTTGGTAATTAATTAGAAATTATTGGGTATCGATTTTTGCCACCGAAAATATTTTTAAATACTATATTAAATAGTGGGATTTTGAAAGGAATGATATCAATTTTTAAAGTTCGATTTGACCGTGTACCCACACACGATTATTTTCATCGGGTGATTTTAATACGAAGAAAATAGACCAAGTGCATTATCTTAATTGAGACATTTGAGTGCAATGCACGATGTCCTTAGCCGGAACTGAATGATCATGTGTTGGTTAAGGGAACCCATCCCCGATGTGCGTCGGGTGGACAATGCCCCTATATGAGATGCCCTAACAATGGATGCCATATCGCAATAGAGGCTAGACCGAAGTTCCTTCGGGAATGCCAACCCCGATGTGTGTTGGGTGGACGTTGCCGTACTTGAGAAATGAGATGAACCTTGGCTATGCCAGAGGACCAATGTGTGTCGAGTAAAACTGAGTGGTGTGCTTAGTTTATACAATTTAGTGTTAATTTGTACAAATTGAGTGGTGATTGTGATTTTGAGTATTTATTTCAAAATTACGAAATTTTGGTAATTAATTAGAAATGACTGGGTATCGATTTTTGCCACCGAAAATATTTTTAAGTACTATATTAAATAGTGGGATTTTAAAAGGAATGATATCAATTTTTAAAGTTTGATTTGACCGTGTACCCACACACAATTATTTTCATCGGGTGATTTTAATACGAAGAAAATAGACCAAGTGCATTATCTTAATTGAGACATTTGAGTGCAATGCACGGTGTCCTTAGCCAGAACTGAATGATCATGTGTTGGTTAAGGGAACCCATCCCCGATGTGTGTCGGGTGGACAATGCCCCTATATGGGATGCCCTAGCAATGGATGCCATATCACAGTAGAGGCTAGACCGAAGTTCCTTCGAGGTTCGGGAATGCCAACCCCGATGTGTGTTGGGTGGACGTTGCCGTACTTAAGGAATGAGACAAAGCCTGGCTATGCCAGAGGACCAATGTGTGTCGGGTAAAATTACATGTGCAAATAGTAATTAATTGGAACGTGTGATTGATTGAGATCGATGCGCCAAATAATAGGACGAAATTGTGTGGCACGGAATGGGATGTGATTTGGCCATATAATCAGGACCCCTATGATTGATTGAGAGGTGATTGAATGAGACGTTCCAATTGATGTGTGAAATTGCTATATGCATTGATTATACGAACTACACTAGCGTGCAGGAAGGAACTAAGGCAAGTAAGTCTCTGTGGTTATGTAGTTGTGTGGTTAGATTACCTCTTGGCGTATTTCCTTCTTAGTCGGGTTTAGGGGGTGAACTTGCTGAGACGTTGTCTCACCCCATCGTGGGCTCATTCCTTTCAGGTCCTTAGATGGCGATCCCTCCAGTGCGTTTTGGGAAGCCGAGGGGGAATACAGAGCAGAGTACTAACGTCCTTGTCCCCGAGAGTCCCTGGCTCCATGAACTCATAGTGGCCATTATCTTGGTCGATGAGGGCTGACCTCAGTTGGTATCTCATCGATTTAGGTCGTGGTTTCACCATTGGATCAGGGAAGATCCCCTGTCGGGTTCTAACATCCTTGTCGTTGCGATCAACACCATAGCAGGTGAGGGGGTAGCTGACCCTGGGGTTATGGAGGACTCGAAGTCCCTAGAGCTTATGGAGGTGGAGTCCGAAGGATCGACGAATATGTCCGACTAGTAGGTCGTAGGACAGCTTCTTTTTTAAAGCGGATCTTTTTGTAGACTTTTGTAAATAAACCTAGTGTGTTTATAAAAAGTGTTTTGTGAAAATTTTATATTTTCTATCCCATATTTGTGTTATTTGGGGATTTGTTTATTCGCTTCCGCATGTACAATAAAATGAATAGATCGGCGACGTGTCCTAGGACATCGCAATTTTATCGACTATCGAGGGATGTGCGCGCGCTCGAGATTTAAGGCATGACACCTTAGGGAAGAAATACAAGACTGAGGACGCTGGCACCAAGAAATTTACAGTTGCCAAATTCTTGGACTACAAGATGGTGGATTCTAAATCTGTCATGAGTTAGGTTCAAGAATTGCAATTAATTTTAAGTGACATCTCTGTTGAGGGAATGATACTTAGTGAATCATTCCAACATGATAGAAAAACTGCCTCCGAGCTGGTCAGACTTCAAAAATTATTTGAAGCACAAATAGAAAGAGATGAGCCTTGAAGATCTCATTTTGTGCCTCAGAATTAAGGAGGACAATAGAAGGAGTGTGAACCCTCCTTCTGAGCCAAAGGTCAACGTTGTGGAATCTTCCAACTCCAAGCAAGATAGAAAAAAGAATATGACTTTTCAAGGAAAAGGCAAGCATAAGGAATAGTTCCAAAAATTCCAAGGGACAGGTTTTATATGCAACAAGCTTGGCCATCATGCTAAGGATTACAAGAAGCACCCAAAAAAGGGTAAGAACAATGGTGCAGCCCAACAACTGAATTTGACAAAACATGATAATATTGAGAGACTGTCTGCTGTGATAATGTTTGAAGCATCTCTGGTGTTGAACACTAATGGCTGGTGGCTAGATATAGGTGCCACAAATCACATTTGTGTAGATAAACACATGTTCTCAACTTATGAGAAGGTTGAAGAAGATGAGAAGCTTTATATGGTTAACTCTGCATCCAAAGATTGCTAAAGAGGAAATGTGATCTTGAAGTTTACATCTGGCAATGAGTTCGCCCTGTTGAATTTGTTGCATGTACCAAAGATTCGGAAAAATCTAATTTCTAGCCTCATACTTGTTAAGAAGAGTTTCAAAGTTATATTTGAATATGACAAGTTTGTACTTTCAAAAGAAGAGATGTATGTGGGGAAAGAGTACTTTTGTAATGACCTATTTAAAGCCAACGTGGCTGTCATTGATATAAACTCGAATTATGTGTACCCAAAGACTATTAATAAAGAAAAGTCTTCAGTTTATATTGTTGTGTCTCATTATCTATGACATGGTAGATTAGGACATGTAAACTATGGTACAGTGAAGAGAATAGCAAACTTGGGGTTAATTCTAAGATTTGAGTTAGATGCTCGTTACAGGTGTGAGACTTGTGTTAATGCCAAGTTTGCCAAGAAACCTTTCAAATCTGTTGAAAGAACAAGTGAACCTCTACAATTAATCCATAGTAATCTATGTGATTTAAAGTTTGTAGAAAGTAGAGGTGGAAAGAAGTACTTCATCACATTTGTGGATGACCGTACTAGATTTTGCTATATTTATTTACTAACTAGCAAAGATGAGACTGTGAGCATATTTGTCAAGTATAAAAATGAAGTTAAAAACCAACTTGATAAACAAATCAAAGTGCTTAGGTTTGATAGAGGAAGAGAATACATTTCAATTAATTTCAAAGAGTTTTGTGCTAATTTTGGAATAATTCTCCAAATGATTGCACCTTATACTCCACAACAAAATGGAGTTGCTGAATGATTATGAGATGGCTAACGCCATGTGTTTGAGTTCAAGTTTACCTCAGAACTTGTGGGGGAGGCAATTTTAACTGCAAATTATATTCTTAATAAAATACCCTACAAAAAGACAGGTAAAACTCCATATGAGTTATGGAATGGAAAGTTGCCATCCTACAATTTTCTAAAAGTGTGGGGTTGCTCGGCCAAGGTGGCAATTCCTCCTCCTAAACAAACTCGGTTGGGACCTAAAACGGTGGATTGCATATTCATCGGTTATGCTCAAAATAGTAGCGCATATAGATTTTTGGTTCACAAATCTGACAAGGGATGCTGAATTTTTTGTGGATATATATCCTGCAAAAAGAAATGAAAGAGAACTTTCTCAGAAAAGGCTTAGAGAATCAGAATCACCAAGAACATTCTCAAAAAGAACTTTGAGATGAAAGGTTTAGGTGTAGCGGATATTATACTCGACATCAAAATTTTAAGGAATTCTGATGGCTTAGATTTAATACAATCTCATTACATTGAAAATGTAATTGAGAGATTTAAAGGATTCGGCATTAAAGATGCAAAGAATCATTTTCTTCCACACCTAACTTTAAGAAAGAACACTGGAAATAGTGTCAGACAGCTGGAATACTTTCAAGTAATCGGCATCATCATGTATATCACGAATTGCACTAGACCTGATATTGCGTACTCAGTAAGCAAACTGAGTAGATATACCAGTAACCTAGCTCACGAGCACTAGAATGATTTGATAAGAGTATTAGGATATTTGAAAATGACAAGAGACTATGTTCTACAATATGGAAAATATCCAGTTCTTTTGGAAGGTTATTGTGATGCTAACGAAATCGACTAGCGGATATGTGTTCATGCTAGGAGGTGATGCAGTGTCATGGAAATCCTCTAAACAAACTCTAATAATGCGCTCTACGATGGAATAAAGTTTGTTGCTTTGGATAAAGCTGCTGAAGAAGTAGAATGGCTTCGACATTTTTTAGAAGATGTTCCAGTGTGGCCAAAACCTATGCTTGCAATTTGCATATACTGTGACAACCAAGCAGCAATTGCAATGGCGCATAATGTGATTTATAACGGTAAGTCTAGACACATTCGTCATTGACACAATACCATAAGGTAGTTGCTCTCAAATGGAATATTTTCTTTAGACTTTGTAAAGTCAAACAAAAATATTGCGGATCCGCTGACAAAAGATTTGTCAAGAGAGCAGATAAACTGTACATAAAGGGGAATGGGTTTAAGAGCCTTAACCAAATAAAGAGATCCCAAGGTGGAAACCTAACTTATGTAATTGGAGATCCCATGGTCTAGGTTCAATATGACAACGCAAATTCTGAAAACTCTAGTGTAAGCACTGTCTCCCATTCCTACAATACAACAGTGCTTTCCTACAATGTTATTAAGGGTATGCTATGCGTTTAATGATTCCTCTAACTTGGAATGTAACATTCAAGTGAGATATGGTAGGATATCTTTAATAGGAATGCACCTATATGCATGGAGCTGGCTGACTCTATGAAAATCTTTAAAGGCTAGATTTTCTAAAGCATGCATGAATCCTGAGAGGTTCGAGGCCGAAAAAACGAACACAACCGATAACCAATCTTAAATTGGAAATACTCTGTGTGAGGTTTATTGTCTAGGCTTACACAAACAACTGACAATTCAAGACTTAGTCCATTGACTAGTTAAGTAAATCCGACAGGTTTTCACTAAAGAAGGTTCAAAGCGAAAGTTACCTATTTTGATGCAGTGTATTTCAACAGGCATGCTCAGATTCCTTCGAGTCAAAAATGTTTTGTTGATCCATTAATGTGGGGGATTGTTATAATTATGGTTAATGGATCAACAAAAGCCAATAAACTAATATACGTCTTTTTTCTGTTCACGTATCTATTGAATTCATGAATTTCCTAAACTTTTCTGTTCACATATCTATTGAATTCATGAATTTCCTAGATTCATGTATTTTTTAGTTTATGTATTTATTGAGTTCACGAATCTCTTGAATTTACATGTCTCTGAATTCATGAATCTCTTGGATTCATGTATCTTTTGATACATGAGTTTCGTGGATACATGCATCTATTTAATTCATGTATCTCTTATGTATACGAACTAAAAACTCTATAAATATATGAGAGCATAGAGCTTCAATAGAGTTTTGGTTTTTCCGACTTGATTTCATAAGAACTTTGATATACTTTTCTTCTTTTCTAATTTTTCTAAATGTTCTAGTTCAATTGAACAATTCGACTAAGTCCTATTTGCATAATGGTAATTCAAACAGGTTCGAGGTATTGTATCTTGAAAGGCATAATTCGTGAATCTACGAAACACCATTGGCAGGAACTAATCGCATTAAGGAGATTCAAATATCCGTACCTCACCTCCATTACATTGATTTTCTAATTACAACAGTGTGTTTTCTCTGGATTAATTTCCAACACTCTTGTGTGAGTTTCCTGACAGAGCCGCAGACCACATGATTGCAATGATGGTGAAATGTGCTTTTGTTATCTTTTTTTTTTTTTTTTTTTTTTTTTCTGTTTTTCCTTTTTCTTTTTAGAGAACATTATCTGCGTTACCCTTTATTCTTTTCTTTTCAAATTTGGTGTTTTGGATGGCTAATATTTTGAAAATTAGAATACTTTCTTATTAAGTGCTCGAGTTGAACCTGCGCAGATTTTCATAGATACATAAAAAGAAAAATTTACTAGATTGAAGAGAGTTATCCTTTTGAGGGAAACAAACTTAGGGGTCCTCGGATGGTTGATGAAATTTAATGGTTAACTCTATTTTACGAAAAGTAGTTTTGAAAAGATAAAAACATGCGATGAAATCGTGCTTGTTTTTACATATATATATATATATATTTATAAGTTGATATTTTATAAATTCTTGGTTCGGATCAATATAGCATTATTGCCCCTGTCCCATGCTCTCCCCGGTCGATTATAGTAGGGGTCGCAATCCCAACAATTTACGGAGAGAACCCATCCGAAAAGACGATTTCTGTCGGAGCTGATTCTAATGCAAATTCTATCCCCCTCGGTTTCCGGCTCTCCTTAGGCAGCAATAGAAAAGGGGAAGTATTACGAGACTCGTTTAAGAAAATCCTTAACAAGTTCCAAGAACATGAGTATCATCTCGAGATTGTGTTTCCACGAGATGGCACCAGAACATTGATGCAAAACTTAAGAATCACCGAACCAGCCAAAACTCTGCTACATGAATCAATCTGCATTACGGAATTCAGGTTAAGGCCAGGTCGGCCCACCGGTACTCGAATTAGCTCCTGTGAGAGGGAATTGAGGATCTCTGTTGCATAAGACGAGTAAGATTAGATAGAGCTCCTTACCTGAGGGAGCGTTTCATCTTATATAGGCGCTCCCCTTAGTGAGTTGTCAAGTCGTGGTTGATAGATTGCAGCTTTGGGTGACGAATGGCAATGTAGACGCACAAACATCCATTAGTAAAGACACTTGGTACTCCAACAATCTATAGTGTTCTCCAGTGGTAAAACTGATTTAAAGATTGATGCATGCTAGACTTTTAGTAAGTGGAGGCACAATGTGTCTATTGACTAGACAAGATTTAAGTATGTCTAATCTAAAGATACTTAGTATTCCAAGAATATAGTGGAAGCACATCTGTGTCTGTTTTCCATCTTTTAAATTTTCTTTTCTTTTCTTTCTCTATCTTCTTTTCCCCTTTCCCTTCTTCCTTTAGCTAGTGGCTAGGCCTCAATGACCAGCTAAAGGCAATGGCCGACGAGGTCGACTAGTGAGGCCTACTAGCAAGGCCGACCTCACCTAGCCAAATATGGTGAGGTTAACCTTGCCTAGCAACAATGAGGTGGAGCCATGCCAGAGTGGGTGAGGCTCACCTTCTCCAATGGCCAGTAAAGGTGAGCTTCAGAAGGAAAGGTTGATCTTGCTAATCCTTGCCTTTAATCAATTGCCAAGACCCGACAACTAACTAGAGGAAAAAGGGAAGACAAAGAATAAAAAAAAAATCGAAAAAATATTTAAATATTATTAAAATTATCCACATTAGCATCGATCATGCCACTTAGGACAATCGGTGTATATATAATGTTAACTAAAAGTTAGAATTTATTACATGAATAATAAGACGAAGAAAGAGATAACTCAATACAACTGTCTATACATTTAAGGTAAAGATGAGATTATGCCCTCATTTACATCTTTGCAATTGACAACTTTCCCATTGAATGCATTATATTGGAATTTACCTTAAGCAACCGACATGGATTTTGATATGCTTTTTTTAAAAAGAAAAAGTTGGAGCATGAAACTAAATATGAAATTAAATTCTATAGCACATATTTGTAATTTTTATTTTTGTGGGAAATTTTCAAATGTAGATCTAAAGTGTAAATATTTTCTTTTTAAAAAAAAGATCTAGATTGAATCTTGTTTTATATAAAGTCAAGAAATAACCAATTTAGTCTCAAAAATTTATTTGAACTCACTGTCTTGTTAAATGTTGGCATGGCAATTGTTTCCAAAGACTAGAACAGGGGCAATTTTATATTAAAGAAAATTGATTTTACTCTAGATCGTCATCTTGAAGAACAATTGCTAAACAAATTTTGTCCAAAATTTCCAACCCTGAGGTCTGTCCCGCCCATAACGAATCGCTTCTCACCCCTTTCAAGTTCTTCCTCGGAAGCTCCATCCTCCTCAGCTGGATGAAGGAGCGTTCGATTACATCTAAGGAGCTTAAAGAGGCCACGCTTCTTCGACTCTACTTCTTATTCTTCGGGTTTGCTCGATTCACTCGATTGGAAATGGAGGGTCGACAGTGTAGGTGTGGAAGTAGGGCAATTTGTTGGCGAGGTAGTTTTCACACACGTCCAAAAACTGGCGCAAGTTTTCTGATTTGTTAGAATTTCGTGCGCCCTCTTTGTTTGTTGATTGTGGATCCCTTGTGGAAATGATGGCTTCTCTCAAAGAACTCACGCTTAATGATACTGGAACAGAAGACGTACCTGATTCGGTGCGGTCATTGAGGAAACTTGAATTGTTGAGAACTATGAAGTGCGTCTCCCTGACTGAACTTCCTAAATTTGTTGGTGACTTAGAATTTCGAGGTGCGTCTCACTACCATGGTCCATTATGATATCGCAGAGCTTCCAGAATCAATAGGAAAATTGGAAAACATCGTTGTCGTGAGGCTCAACAAATTTAAGGAGCTCGAGTCTCTTCTGCCTCTTCCATCGAAATTGGTCGAGGTTAATATTGCAGACTGCATGGCAACAGAGACGGTCTTTGATCTGTCTGAATTGGAGAACTTGGAGGAGATGAACATGGTGAATTGCGAGAAAGCGGGGGATGTTCCAGGGCTTCAGTGCTCGAAATCCTTGAGAAGACTATACCTGACTGGATGCCACGTGTGTTCTTCAGTAATTAAGAAGATAATTTCTAAGGTTCTCTATCTCTCTCTCAAAAAGAGAAAAAAAGAATGCATCTACAAGTCCGAGAACTCTGGAAAAGGAAAATTTTATGCACAAAACCTCATTGCACGAAAAAGTGGTGAATCATGCCATGCCGGTATAGCAGTCACTTGTAATGCACGTTTTATATAGTAGTCATGACAATTTGATATTTTGCAGGTTTCTTTGAGGAATTATGCGTTCTTATTCTCAGTAAGCGAGGGAGTGAAATTTCAGATTCGCTAAATGAAGAGGAAGTGAGCTATGCGCTCCATGAAAACCCTGTTCGCATAGGTGAAGTCATCTTCATCGCCAGTGACTTTCCCAAAATATTTGAGAGATTATATTTCCACAGTTGTGGATAATCCAGGCAAAGGTACCTAAAATGAACATGCCTATCTCCAGCACTGCTTTGCCCTTGAAGGGAGTTCCGAAATTGGATGAAGATCAGGTTCAATTATGCCGGTTCTAGGATTTTCACCCGTTGATTTCCAAGCTGAAAGAAGGGCACAAAATTCAGGTGGCAAAGCAGAACCCACTCTTCATTCCCCAAATTCAGCTGAAGAAATGCGGGGCATGTCTCATTTTCGAGAAAGACAATGCCTTTAATGGAGATGAGCAGCAACAAGATGATGGCTGCCAGTCTTTATCCAAAAGCTTGCCTGGTTTTTAACTCTGCGTAGTTGTCACTTCAGTTCAGTTCATAGTAAGCCTCTGGAAAATAGAAGCAGAAAGGATCGAAGAGAAGGGAACAGGCTCGTGCCTATCAATTGAAATTTCATTCTTGAAATGGAATCTAAATATACCAGAAGCTCCCTTGTAAACTTGTAATGAAGATGAACTAGAGGATCCTTACATCTTGTTCAGTTGTTTTGAACTCTCTTCTTTTACCTAGAGTGCTCCATTATATACATATCCACCTTTCTTCTATTGCCAAGTACGAGCAGGTCTTTCTCAAATAGCTTTTATACTCGCTCTTTCTCAGTGGTTCTATCGATTATTCCCCTTAATACAAGCTCAGAAAGAACTCCGGAGAGGAGAAATCAAAACTCAGGCATAATTTGTTAACTGAACATGTGATGAAGAGAAGAAGAGCCAAATGATGATAAAAATTCTAACAACAGTATAACTAATGGCTTTCCAACAATTCTAACAGCAAGCATTAGTATGTGAAAACATCCATTGATCACAGCAAGCGTTTGGCCAAGTAACTGTTAATAACCATCATCACCAACTCATCATTAAAACAGCAAGTATTTGGCCAAGCAACCATCATCAACTTATCGTTAAACACTTGAATATTTTTATTAGAAAAAAAAATTGAGTTTACAAAAATTTTACCCCCAATGATCACATCCATTACTCACTACTGCAGTTTTTGAATGAGTAGTTACCGAAACTAGGATTACCAACCATGATTTCCACTACTGTAGTTGTATGCCAAACACCCAAAGCAGCTCGAACAGCGAAGGCCCTTAAAGGGCTCCACTTCCTTGGGTATTGATACGCTTTTTCGATCTCCATGGCCCAGAACACCAAAGGTGCCACCACCGAAAGCAAGTAACAGACCAGCAGAAGTGACAGCTACAGTGTGCCAAAGTCAACAGGAGAGGGATGTGGCATATACCTTCCCAAGGGTCCATTCACTCTTTTTGGTACCCAGTGGCTCACTTCATTCCCATGCCCGAGAAGACCAAAACTATAAGCTCCATACCCCCAGGTGTATAAATCACCAGAAAGACTTACCGCGCATGTATGATACTCGCTGCATATGTGTTGCTGAGAGATCTATTAGCTTTGGATGCAAAACATAAGAGTCCAGCCATGCCCAAGTCTCTCACCCAATCTCCCCTGGGAAAAGATCTCTCCTTGCTTGGTCAATAAAGCGGTACGTCATCCACCACAAGCAATATTCTGGCCATCAAGTACAACTGCAGACTCTATGGCCTTAGAAAGCGAGGAACCCATGCCTACTCCAACATTAGTTCGCAGTCCATGAAGTCCACCACCAAGAACACCATCACCCGTGCCTTCTCCCCAGATAGAAACGTCCACATAGCATCACCTTCATCATGATTCATGACCAGAACGAACTCCGGAAACTCAACTCATTCACGATCCCGCACCATCGCGCTCCCTCCGCACCTACGCTGTCGACCCTCCATTCCAATCGAGTGAACCCGAAAAACCAGAAAAACCAGAGGTAGAATCGAAGAATCCTAGCCTCTCTAAACTCCTTGGATGTAATCGACGCTCCTGCTCCTCCAGCTGGGGAAGGATCTTGGGAGGAAGAACTTGAAAGGTGTAAGGAGCGATTTGTTGTGGGCGGACAGAGATAAGGTAACGGGAAAATTTGTGACGAAAACTGTTCAGCAATTGTTCTTCAAGTCAACGATCCTCTAGTTCATACAGCTGTTCAGCATAAATATAGAGGTAAAATAAAAAATAAAAATTGGACGAAATTATCCACCGATTGGAAATTTGACCGGACGACGGTTCACTCATCTAAAATTATGTCGGCTACTCTGGGCTCTAATCTAAAACAAACTTCATTCTAGGCATTTTTGAAAAATTGCCCCCACTTTAGGTCCGTAATTAAAAAATTTCTTAATTTTTTTGGCAGGCAGGGGTTGCCACTCCTTCTCCCCCTTCCCTCCATGGCCGATATCCGGTATATAAGTCAAGTTGATGAATTTTCATTAAAGTGCCTTGAAATTTTTAAAACCTGTTAATTGAAGTCACTATAGTGGATGATATAAGAGAAAATTGTAATCTTTCAATATTATTACTCGTCGACAATTTCATGTCAACTTTAAAGCGGATTATGAGTTCTTTCATATATAAACTTCATCAAATTATTTCATCTGAAATCATTTTTTTTCCATTTTGATAAAAATTGTTTCTAGCATAGATAGATGGTGTCCACTTCATAAAACGTATAAATATATGTTCTTTGATGACGGATTCATAAGTCGAAATCAGTTGTTTTTTATATCGAGAAATCATATGGTGGCAGTGGTGCCAATAGGAGCGAGATCACGGGTTATCATTAGTTTTTTCATTAGCATTATCCAAAATCACGTAACAAGGTAGGACAATTCACAATAGCGGTCACCTTCCTCCTCTATTTGTGTACTTGCTTTTGGACCAATTCTTTGTCCTTTTAAGGTGCAAGAGAGTAAAACTAAATAAGCACGATCACACAACATTAATATAAGAGCCACAAGAAGACAATCTCAAAGTAATTAGGGTCGAGATAAACTAGCTCACGTCCCTCCCAACATAGTATTAGATTGTGGGAAAATATACGAAGCTTTTCCAACCAAATAGTGCATGGTTCTCTAAACAACATTGCTATCACTAAAAGGAAAATTAGATGAAACTACTGAAGCATTCGATGAAGTTGAGAGTGTTTCTAGTTCCATCTCGGATTTGTCCTTGTTAACTAACACATCTAGTGGGTAAATAAGCACTTTTGGAAGCATACCTAGTTTACCAATATCTCCTTCCAGCATTTCTAGGACTTTGTTCATTAGAGGGCGATGGTCAGAGTTTAATTGTATGTACGAAAGTGCAACTATTATCATTTTTTTATCACCTTCCTTTCCTCTTCTACAACTTCTTCCATTTCAACACTTGTACCATCACTAACTTGGTCATACACCCATAATGGAAAATAAATTTGGCTCGAGTGTCTTGCATTTACATTTATATTCTTCCTTCTACTTGCCATTTCCATGAGTTACATCCCAAAGCTATAGACATCCACTTTATAAGATACACCACCTATGTTTTTTGAAGAACTTAGGCGCCATGTATCCCAAGGTTCCTCTTGCAATAGTTAATGAAACTATGCTATGATCCGTGGGATAAAGTTTCGGGAGTCCAAAGTCAGAAATTTCTAGAGTGAAATTCTTGTCTAAAAGAATGTTATGAGACTTGATATCAAAGTGTGGTAGTTGCATGTCACACCCCCAATGTAAGTATTCAATCCCCCTCACCACCCCAAGAGCGATCTCATATATTTTTATGTAATCAAGAAACTTATCACCTTCTTGAGCAAAAAAGTGCTTATCCAAAGATTCATGTGTTATAAGATCATACACAAGAGCTTGTTTCGAGCCTTCAAAGTAAAAACCGATGAGTTGCACTACATTATCACGGTGAAGCCTTCCAATAGTAGCCACTTCACCAATAAAATCTTAGCTATTGGCCTTGGACTGCTTTAAAATCTTGATGGCCACTTCATTGTTGCTTCTAAGTACTCCTTTGTACACAAAACCATACCCCCTTCACCTAGTTTGTGTTTAAAGTTTTTGGTGATCTTCTTAATATTAGAGTAAGAGTAGCTTATATGCAAAAAGTTGTTGTGAGCTTGCAAAAATTCTTCAATATTCTTATCCATTGCTAGGTGCCTTCTTGTATACTTGCATATTAGAAATATCGTGACAGATAGCATCCTGATTACAAATTTCGCTATCCAAAAAAGCATTGAAGAAATTGTTATTGGCTTAGAATAAGTTATTTTTATAAGGAAATGAATTTATAAGTCAAAATCAGTTGTTTATTATATCAAGAAGTCATATGCAGGTATTAGCACGTTAAGGAGCAAGATCACGAGTTATTGTTGGGAATATCCAAAACCACACAAATAAGGAATTAAAATTCACAATGTCCATCACCTTCCTCCTCTATTCGATTCTTGCTATCTAACCAATTCTTTTTATTATTAAGGAGGATGAAAGAGAGTAAAACTGTACGAAATACAGTAATGCAACATTAAGCTAAGGACCACAAGAAGACCATATCAAAAGTAATTAGTGTCGAGCTAAACTAGCTCAAGTCCCTCCCAACATAATACTAGAATGCGGATAAATACACAACTTTTACAATCAAACTATGCATGGTTTCTCTAAACATCATTACTATCTCTAAAAAGGAAACCAGCTGAAATTACCGGAGAGCTCAATGACATTGAAAATGTTTCTAGTTCCATCTCGGTTTTGTCATTATTAATTGGCACATCGGGTGGGTAAATAAGCGGTTTTGGAGGCATTTGAAATTCCCTAATATCTCCTTCGAGCATTTCTAGGACTTTACTCATTGGTGGCCAATGGTCAGGATTTAATTGTATGCACCAAAGTGCTACTATTATCATCTTTTTTATGACCTTCCTTTCCTCTTCTACAAATTCTTCCATTTCAACATTGGTATCTTTAGTGACTTGGTCGTACACCCTTAAGGGAAAATAAATTTGGCTTGAGTGTTCTGCTTTTTCTTTTATATTCTTCCTTCTGCTTGCCATTTCCATGAGCAACATCCCGAAGCTGTAAACATCCACTTTATAAGACACCCCACCAATGTTTTTGTAGAACAACTCAGGCGCCATATATCCTAGTGTTCCTCTTGCAACAGTCAATGAAACTATGCTATGATCCGAAGGATAGAGTCTTGCAAGTCCAAAATCAGAAATTTTTGGAGTGAAATTCTCGTCTAAAAGAATATTATGGGGCTTGATATCAAAGTGTAGTGTTTGCATATCACACCCCCAATGTAAATATTCAATCCCTCGCCACCCCAAGAGCGATCTCATACAATTTCATGTAATCAAGAAACTTAGTACCTTCCTCAGGAAAATGTGTTTATCCAAAGATCCATTTATCATGAGATCATACACAAGAGCTTGTTTTGAGCCTTCAAAGCAAAAACCGATGAGTTGCACTACATTAACATGGTGAATTCTTCCAATTGTAGCCACTTCACTAATAAAATCTTCGCCATGGGACTTAGACTTCTTCAAAATCTTGATGGCCACTTCGTTGCCACTTCTGAGCATTCCTTTGTACACATAACCATACCCCCCTTCACCTAGTTTGTATTTGAAGTTTCCAGAGATCTTCTTAATATTCAAGTAAGAGTACCTTATGGGCAAAAAGTTATTATGAGCTTGCAAAAATTCTTCAACGTTCTTGTCCATTGCTAAATGTCTCCTTTTGTACGTGTAGATTAGAAATATTGCGACAAATGGCATCCCGATTACGAATTTCGCTGCACAGAAAAACACTAAAGAAAATTTTAATAGATTAACATATATTTGTTTTCAATTATTGTAAGAATAAATCATTGCGGCTTACCTAGTAGTACTATAAAATCTGCAGTTGTCCATATTGCAATATCATCGTGGACATCTGTGGAAGGAATGAATTTGTGTGAAAAGGAATTGAAGTAAAAGAAGTTTGGAACATAAAACTCATGATGAAACAGAATAGTAGTAACCTACTTTGTCCAGGAGAATATAAGAAGTGGGATGTGTGCATATGCAAATCGGTGAAACTAATAAGTTTCGTTTCACATAAATGATAGACGATAGAAGAAACTCCTTTCGCTTTGTTAGTGGTCAACAAATATAAAGAAACAATGATTTAATTAATAATTTTGTTCCTCCTATGGATGCATGAATACAATTTATTAAGGAATGTTAACGAGTGTCTCTCGTATTATTAGTTAAGTGACTAATTAAGAAAAAAAAAATGTAAACTCTAGGACAGCAAAAAACTAGTCATTGAATTGCTGGCACAATAATCTTTTTTTTTTATATAAATAAAATTGGAGTTCCGACCACCTTTTGTGAAAGGAATTATAATCTAGACGCATGTACATGTGCAGTCGATGTGGGTCTGTTTGGGGGTGGCTTTCTTCTATCACTTCTTCTTTTTCCTTGCCTCTTTCCACAAATCCTGCAACTCCTTTAATTCGATATTAATAAGTAATACCAACTTCCCAAAACCTTTCAAATACACAACGTTGATGTACACTATCTTGTATGTTTTGTCATAATTTTCTTGGATAATAAATATTCCTTTCATTTTCCGTTTTGAAGAGAAAGTAGCAAGGGAAAATGTGCAGAATCATGCAAAATTATGGTAAAATTATCTGGCATTTGGTGCTTACCGTTGAAGTAAAGCTTGGATCCGCAAACCTGACCTCCGTATAAGCTGTAAAGATGAAATCTATCGGAATGAAAGTAGTTACGGAGGTGAAAGTAGCCATAGAAATCAAAGTAGCAATAGGAAGTTTTCTTCGGTATACGACTAAAGGAGAGAGTGAATCCATCGGCCATGATGTTATGGATTAGCTCGTAGTTGTAGGAGCTCACATTAATCTGCTTGTAAGGCTCAAAGTCATGCGATACCCACGTCCAACCGCTAATGATGCAAAAATCCCTAACATCCAAAGTTTTTGGATTGATCAAAACATATAACTTCCAATTCAATGACGTGTTGGAGGAGTATGAACCCTTAATGCATGAACCGGTACCAATGTAAAATGGAGAACTAACCAGCTTTGAGCAATTCACCATGACCAATAACAGCATCAATGATGTAGTATGACCCGCCTTTAATTGTGTGGGACGAGATTTGACCGGAGTTTATGATCTCCCACACAAATGAATGACAGGGGAGAGATGAGCTATTATCCTTTTGTAGCCCATCATCGACCAATCTGATTTCACTAATGGAATAATCGATAGACTGCACATAGTATCAGCCATCATGGATGTATAGAAAAGTGCGATTATCTTCACAAGTCAGCTCATAATTCGAAATGCCACATCCCTTTGGATTGCTCTTCAGTTGAAACGGATAGTTTATATTGCTAATATCACCACAAGATGAAGTGCACCGTCGATTGCTTGGCCTAGCATTGCTAGTCATCACTTGCAATAGAAGAAGAATAAGTAGCAAGACTTGATAGATATTCATGGAGCTGAGAGCATTATTCATGTCTCTGTTTTTCTTTGGGCAAAGAGGAATTGGTAAAGAATTGCTTGGTGTATGTGGAGAGGCACCCTATGAGAAGAATGAAAAGAGTTTGGATGAACCTTGTTTGATTGAAGACTTGGAGTCACCTTGTCCTATAGAAAAGCTCAAGTCAGCCAATGGAAAAATTGCATCAGGTCAAGAAATCAAAGAGGTTGACCCAACCCAAAGTCAGTCTTGGGCATGGTGCGGCGGCTAACCTTGATGGAGACCCCCCTAACCATCCAAGACGAAGTCCCATTTGATCTTTCTTCCTCCACATAATTGTTGGGTCCACACCCCCTTCAACAAACAAGTCAACTAGAAAAAGGCAGCACAAGTATCATAAATTTCATACGACGTTCACTTGAGAATTATAACTTTTTTTGATCATTTAAGTGTAATAAAACTTTTTAATCATTTACTCGAGTCTCATAACTTTTAAAAAACGTTAACCACAAGTGCTTCGGATTTTTAGCACTTTGGTGAACTATTTAAAAAAATGGTCATTAATGATCTATTAAAAGTTATGGCACTCAAATAAATATTTTTTAAAATTATAATACTTAAGTGATCGGAAAAAAAATTACCACCCTTAAAAGAGCACCATACAAAATTTCTAACACTTGTGTTGTTTCTCCTCCCCCTCTTCTTTGTTTGTTATCTCCCCTTATTCTTCCCCAACTCCCTTCTTCACCACGCGAGTCACGATCATGGGAAAATTGATGCATTGTTTTGAGGAACAAGATCAAAACAAAACTAGTTTGCCTCATAACAACTTGTCCCCATGCCACGGTATAGTACATCAATTTTGACACAATAACTTGAAACCTGTTATATAAGTCCGCTCATCTACTCTTTTGAGGACAACGATAAGTCCATTGCTTGTTAGATAAGTCCAACAATCTGTTCTTGTCTACAATGATTTATTATGTTTTTTCAACACTTAAATAGATTAGAATGACAATGTGATAATATGCAGAAACATAACCATCACAGACTGAAATGCAATGAGAATTCATATTCAATTAGATTGGAAAATAGGCTATAATAAGGACTCACTAAATGGGCATCAAAGGATTCCCGCCCCATCTGTCATTGGGAAATATCAAGAAAGTTATACGGTTAATTTGACACTTTTACGCATGTGCAGGGCATACTACCTCAATGCTTTGTTTGGGAGAGGCAGAAGAGAGGAAAAAGGAGGTAGGTGAAGAAATTTTTTCTTTTTTCCTCCTATTCACTGTCATGGAATATTCAAAATTAGTTTTTTATGTCACGACAATAATTTTCATTTTTAATTATTTCTATTTTTTTATAGCACATTGATATGGCGTAGTACAATGAACCCATCTAAGCATACATCGAAATATTTTATTCTTATCTCTTCTCCAATGACATTTATTTATAGAATGTAGTAATGCAATGCGGGATTCCCAAACTTAAGATAATACTTAAACAAGAGGTCGTACACTAAGAATATCTATTAGGTTACATGTGCGAGTTGTATTAGAGAAAATCTCATAGGAAAATTTGTATAGTGTAAAGTACTTAATATATTTTAGTTAGCTCATAATTCATTAGCTTAAACTCGTAAAGAAAGATGGATCCAATTGGATATGCTAACTTGCTCGAATTTGAGCTCCCTCTTATCTATCTCCCTAAGTGAAATATCTCCCTAAGTGAAAGGTATTGAATTTTTACTACATACCCTCAACAATATCAATATCTAGAGGATAATTGATCCTCGGTTTTGTTGACAATGAATATATCCTAAAAGGTGACAACTGACAATGTGCATGGGATAGATGTCCATTATTGAAGACATTTGCAGTCCGACGGTATGTAGTGATCTACAATGATAAAATTGATATGAGGACTACATGCTAAACTTTTCAGTTAGTGGAGGCATAGCTGTGGCTATCAATTAAACGAGGTTTAAATAATGTCTAATTTATATTTGATACTGTCAACATTAGGAATGTTCAGCTTCGCGATGGTTTGATCATGAAAATCTTTTGAATTTTCGATGGGTGTAAATTTTCAAGATGTGCTATATAAGTAGGTGAAGTTTGGGTCCACCATTGAAAATTCAAATTTATAAGTGGACTCAAACCTCACCTACTAAATTTGAGTTTTTAATGGGTGGATTCAAACTTCACCCACTTACGTAAATTTGAATTTTCAATGGGTGGACCCAAACTTCACCTACTTATACAGTGCATTTTGAAAATTTGAAAATTTACACTCATTGAAAATTCAAAAAATTGAGGTTAAAAACTCAAATTTAGTAGGCGAGGTTTGAGTCCACCTGTAGAATTTAATTATTAAAGGGTGGACCCAAACTCCACCTACTTATACAACACATCTGGAAAATTAAAAAAAAAAAAAAATTGTTTCATATGAGATCTTTCTCCTCTTTCACCGGGTCCTTCCGCTTTTCCCGTGATTGTTGGTTCCACATCCCATCACCAAATAAATCAGTCTCGCTTCCACTCCCCCATCACTTGCTTCTCATACACTATCCTTTTTTTCTTATTTTCTTCTTCATTTTTTTCCTCCTCCCTTCTTCTACATCTGCTTTATTCACTGCACGAGTCACGATCATAGCATGATTGATGTACAGTTTGGAGGAACGAGATCAAAAATAAAAAAACCAGCTTGCCTCAAAACCTCTTATTCTCCATGTCATGAGATAGTATATCAGTTTTGACGCAATAACCATGAAACCATGTTATATGCCTCCAGTCATCCGTTCTTTTGAATGCAACAATAATTTTGTTGCTTGTTAGACAAGTCCAACAATTTGTTCTAGCCTGCAATAATTTCTTATGTCTTTTCCGTAAGACTAAATCTAAATAAAAAATGATGATCCTGATTTATAAATTCATACAAAATTTGGGGTTGATTTTTGGAAATATAATGATTGACGTACCTTCAACCATTGATGAAAATCTCCAAAGGAAGAAAAATCCTAAAACCTAAAACAGATGCATGAAGCGTGATCGATCCGCAAAAATGGAAACATCAAATCTCTATGTCCTGTTTCATTAGTCAATACTCCTCAAACATGATAGTGTGTTTTTTTCTATAATGATAAGATTTGGACTAAACGACTTGACGTTTTATTTCGTTTCTTATACGACCAATGTCTTCCATCAAGAGAATTATGATAATATATTAACAGGTAACTATCACGTAATAAACGTGGGTAATAAATTGGGTAATAAATCGAAATCAATTAGAAAAACAAAATTTGGATCACATTGAGAATAATAAAATATATTATAACATTCTCCTACTTAATCCCAATATTCCATCAAATGAAATATTAACCTAAACTCACTTAAAATTCATGCTAAAATAAAACACATGAATCATGATGATGAGTCCTCTTAAAGCAAATATTATCTTCCATATATCACAATGCATTTTACCAGCTCATATGTGATAACATAACTTAATGAATAAACATTATGTTTACTACAAGTCAAACATAATTGTTTCTCTCAGAATAATTGAATGTATACGATTGTATTGAGAAAAACATTACAAATGGATAGAAGTCTCACAAATTCTTCTATATAAAGAAAACTTTACATAATTGGACCAATGCCCATTCTGAATACATTATTCTTATAACTCAGTAGTGGCATGCCTTTAGTTAAAGAATCGGTTATCATTAATCCAGTACTTACATGTTTTATAACCACTTTATTCTCTTTAATATATTCGTTAATGGCTAAATACTTAATGTTGATATATTTGCTTGGACTATTATTTTTTTGGTTCTTAATCATGAAAACTACAGCTAAATTGTCACAAAATATTCTTAATGGCCGAGCAATGAAATCCACAACTCTACACCCCAATATGAAATTTTCAATCACATCATATGAGGTGGCCTCAAAATAGAAAATGAACTTTACTTCCGTAGTGGAAGTAACAACCAAGATCTATTTCGTACTTTTCTAGGATACAACTCCACCAGCAAATATAAAAATGTATTCCAATGTCAATTTACGGAATCAACCCAACCAAATTAACAAATTAACCTTTTCCTCGAATCCGACTGAGAAACGCGGCTCAGTTGACATAAAGAGACGCTTGAGCTGCGTCGGGTCGACCTTTCCATCTAAATTGTCACGCATGAAGAGTATAAAGGGATCGATTTCATCTGCTGCAAACACAGAAGGGCATTTCGCAACCAAATGGCAGAGCTCAAGGCTACTGAGTCCGACAGATTTCAAAGAGGCAACACGAGCCCTCAACGAACCGATTGACTTCAGCCTCAAATCCAAGTCTCAGGTCACGAGAGATTCGGTCTCTCTCTCTCTCTCGTGTAAAGACGAGTTCTCGAAATAATACATAGAACGCCCCCGAAAAGGAAAGACTTTAACAAGGAGTTCAATCAAATATTCAAATTGCATTCAAGGACACGAACTGTTTGACAATTTGTCTCTGTGAGTCATTCACCCGATTCGAACTAGACATTAGATGATGAGTTGACGATTAGATGATGAGTTGACGCGGCGGCAATCCGACGTGAAGTACGGTTGACTCTTCAGTCCGACCTGGGGGAATGGATGGAGCGAGGGACTGAAGCTGAAGATGGGGAGCGCTGCGAGTGGAGAAAGAAAGCGGGAGGTCGAGGGCTCACACCATTCCTCCCCGAGGAAAAGATCTCTCCTTGCTTGGTCATTAAAGCAGGCATGTCATCCACCACAAGTAATATTCTGGACATCAATTCCAACTGCAGACTCCAAGTCCTTAGAAAGCGAGGAACCCATTCCTACTCCAACATTAGTTCGCAGTCCATGAAGCCCACCACCGAGAACACCATCACCTGTGCCTTCTTCCCCCCAAACAAAAACGTCCCCATAGCATCACCTTCATCATGACCAGAACAGACACCGGAAACTAAACTCATTCACGATCCCGCACCATCACCTTCGCTCCACACCTACGCTGTCGACCCTCCATTCCAATCGAGTGAATCGAACGGGCCAGAAGAAGCAGAAGTAGAATCGAAGAATCCTAGCCTCTTTGAACTCCTTAGATGTAATCGACGCTCCTGCTCCTCCAGCTGGGGATGGAATACACGAGGAAGAACTTGAGAGGAGTAAGGAGCGATTTGTTGGGGGCGGACAGGCTTGAGGTAACGGGGAAATTTTGGACGAAAATTGTTCAGCGATTGTTCTTCAAGGTAACGATCCTCTAGTTCATACAGTTGTTCAGCATAAATCCGGAGGTAAAATCATAAATTTTGGATGAAATTATCCGCCGATTGAAAATTTGGCCGGACAACAGTTCACTCATTTGAAACTGTGTTGGCTACTCCGAATTCCTATTTAAAACAAACTTCATTCCGTTTTTTTTAAATGCATCTACTTCAGGTTGTAATTGAGATTTTCCTTAACGTTTTTTGGTGGGCAGGGGGTTGCACCTCCTTCTCCCCCTTTCCTCCAGCCGATATCGAGTATATAAGCCAGGTTGATGAATTTTCATTAAAATGCTTTGAAATTCTGAAAATCTGTTAATTGAAATCACCGTAACCGAGTGATATAAGAGAAAATTGTAATCTTTCGATATTATTACTTGCAAATAATTTCATGTCAACTTTAAAACGAATTATGAGTTCTTTCAAATATAAACTTCATTGAATTATTTCATTTAAGATCTTTTTCTTTTTTTTCCATTTTGATCAAAATTGTTTCTAGCATAGATAGACGGTGTATACGACATATATAAGCCAAAATCAGTTGTTTTTTATATCGACAAATCATATGGTGGCAAAGGCACATATAGGAGCAAGATGTTAGTTTTTACGTTGTCATTATCCAAATCACGTAATAAGGGAGGACAATTCACAATGGCTGAGGACAATTCATAAGTTGAAATCAATGGTTCTTGATATTGACAAATCATAAGTCGATAGTAACCCGTTAAGCAGCAAGATCGCATGTTATTATTAGCTTTTCAATTGAAATTTCCCTAATCACATAATGAGAGGAAAATTCTTGATGTCTATCACCTTCCATCACCGTTTTTGTCCTTGCTCTCTTACCAATTTATTTATCCTATTGGAGGATGCAAGAAGAAAAACCACAAGATATACAAGGACACAACATCAACCTAAGAGCTAGAAGAAGACAACCTCGAAAATAAGTCCCTCCCAACATGATACTAGGTTGCAGGCACAAACAACGAGTACATAAAAATCTTTTCCGATCAAACTGAGGATGGTTCTCTAAACATCATTGCTACCTCCAAATAGAAAATTAGTGAAAATTGTCAAGCGCTTAATGGAGTTGAGAATGTTTATAGAACCATCTTGGCTTTGTCATTGTTGGCTGGCTCATCCGGTGGGTAAATAAGCATTTTTGGAGGCATTTGAAGTTTACTAATATCTCCTTCAAGCATTTCTAGGACTTTGCTCATTGAGGGCCAATGGTCAAGGTTAATTGAATATACCAAAGTGCAACTATTGTCATCTTTTTTATCATCTTCCTTTCTTGTTTTGCAAATTCTTCCATTTCAAAACTTTTTCCTTCATTGACTGGTCCAACACCCACAACGAATTTGGCTTAAGTGTTCCACAATGGCATTTACATTTTTCCTTGAACCTTCCATTTCCATGAGCAACATCCCAAAGCTATAGACATTTGATTTATAAAATATGCGACCAATGTTTTTGTGGAACAACGTGAGCACCATCTATCCCAAGATTGCTCTTGCAGTAGTCAATGCTACTATGCTATTAGAAGTGGAGTAAAGTTTCGCAAGTCCAAAGTCAAAGACTTTTAGGGCGAAATTCTTGTCTAAAAGAATATTGTGAGGCTTGATATAAAAGTGTGGTATTTGTATGTCACACCCCTGATGTGGGTATTTAATCCCCCTCGCCACCCCAAGAGCAATCTAATATATTTTCATGTAATCAAGAAATCTCATATATTTCATGTTATAAAGAAACTTATCACCTTCCTTAGTGAAGATCCATTTGACATGAGATCATACACAGGAACCTATTTTGAGCCTTCATTCACTACATTAACATGGTGCATTCTTCCAATAGTAGCCACTTCACTAACAAAATCTTGACCATGAGCCTTGGACTATTTTAAAATCTTGATGGCGATTTCATTGCCGCTTCCAAGCATTCCTTTGTACATAGAACCATACCTCCCTTCATCTAGTTTGTCCTCAAAATTTCTAGTGATCTTCATGAATTTGAGTAAGAGTACCTTATGGGCAAAAAGTTGTTAGGAATGTGCAGAAATTAAGTTTTGTCCAAAAGAATATGAGTGCATGCGTGCATTTGCAAATAAATGGAAATAATAAACTCGTTTACATAGATGATAGACGATATAAGAAACTACCTTTGCTTTGTCAACAGTCAACAAATATTGAGAAACAGTAATTTTCATTATGAATTAATAATTTCGTTCCTACTGTCGTGACCCTCCAGCAAAGTCTCAGTAATTTGGCGTGACTACTGTCGTGACCCTCAGTGGCAGATTCACTCCGTGGGGGCAACCAGCATGTTACACCTCGGCAGTAACGATGGTTCAGCAATAGCAGCGATCATGCTTGATGAGGATTGAATGAAGGCGGTGAGAAGGGGATGACCACATCTTCAAGGGGGCAAGAAAACACCAGCAGAAGCATGAATGCCACCGTAGCTCTTATCTAATGTGGAATAGACAAACTGAATCCATCTTCTGTTGACCTGTACAATTAGAGAAACAAACTACTTAAACCCTTCGGGGACATCACCACATAACATGCTTGCTCTCTTGTAAAGCAACGACTTAGAAACTCGGCAAACCTATGAGCTCAAGCGGCCACCCGCCAGACAAATTCTACTCGCTCAAACCAAGGGCAGTTAGCTCGAAAAAAGATCACTCCAACCAACTGGAATTGGCTCCAAGAATCTATTTCCACTGAAGTCCAGAATGATCAAAGATGCTCATCTCCATTGTTTGCTCCAGCAAACTACCAATGAAGTTATTGCTTCTTAAATTTCAAAGCTTCAAGTCCCCATGAGAGATTACTGATACTTGCAGGAACTAAACTGGAGAAAAGATTACCTTCAAGAGACAAACAAATTCTCAAACCTCTGAATTCACCTAAGAATTAAGAAACCTTCCTGGTAATTCCATTCACTTCGAGATAAAGCATTTGCAAAGCACTGCAGTTTCGCATCTCAACAGAAATGGGCTCCACTAAAAAAGTCATTCCTCATACTCAGGTCCTTCAGTCCGTGTCTGCTCCGAGCGAAGCTATTCCTCTGAGGCATATCATCAAACAGTCACCGTGCAGTATCCATTTGGCCTCATTGGATCAATAGCTAAGAAAGCCTCCTCATACCTCATCACATAACAGAGAGAACAAGAACAATGTCTTCCCCTGAAGGAGGCATATAGATTCCTATAGTCGCGGTATAGACGTGCCCCGGTTCAATCAATAGAGCTGTACCCGTTTCGAATGTCCACAGCCGCTTCATTTGCCACTATAATAACTTCCGCCTGAAGGTTTGATAAGAATGGATAAATCATGCGATGGTAAGGATCATGGAGTTGTGAAGATCCAACCGTTCAGGTCACTTAATCATTTTTCGCCAATGCCAGAAGGCCGAACCCGCTGGCACAGAGTCGCGATGCCACGTCGGGCAACATCAGGCGCGTAAGAGGCGAAGGAGAATAAGGATATCGGCGGCTGGAACGCGAGAACGCTTGAGCGTGCGATGAGCGTGAGCCGCGGATCGTCAAATTCCTACCATTGAGCTCGAGAGCTTCGTCTATGGAGGCTGAGCTTGCTGAGGAGAAGATGACTTCTATAAAAAAGGAAATTTTCAGTCCTGTAACTGAAATCCGGCGATGGAGAGAGAGCTTGAGTTGGAGATGGTGGATGGTCGTCCTTGTCTGGGCTAGGGCTACTATGCTTAATGGGCTTAACGGAATTGGATCTCACCATCTGCGTTAAAGCCCAAATGGAATGAATGTGGCCGGACTCCATAAATGAATCGTTCCTTGAAAATGTATATTCGATTAGTTCGTAAAAATTCAGGTGTCAATACCTACTATAGTTACATAAATACTATTTTTCAAGGAAATTGTCAAAAGAGTGTCTCATGAATTATAAGTTGAGCGACTAGTTAAGGAACATATTAAGACAAAAGGAAAATCTAAACTCTATGCCAACATGAAAGTTGTCATGATTGCTCCCGCTGATGAAATACATTGCTCAGAAACAACATGACAGTTACAGTGCGCATTCTAGTCCACTACCTTCGGATTATATGCAGACGTTTGCTGAGTGAAAACTAGTGATGAAGACCTATTGCTTTCCCTGCTCTAACAAGTGCAATGCCGTATGAGGAGAAGCCTTGCAGAGGAACAATATGGAGCTAAGACGTACAGCAGGAACGATGCCCCATTTGACAGAAAACATCTTCCTAACCAAAAAGTCGATGCAATACTTGCGAATGCTTGATCATTGCATGAACTCCTCAAGGATCATGCCTCCTGGTTTCAAAACCGTTGTTTGCTCACGAAAGCTGCTCTTGTTTCTTCTCAATCACCAATTTATAAATTTATCCACTCCGCAACAGCCTGAGAAATGTTGAAGCAACATATGGCATGAACTCGCATGGTTGAACTTGACAATGTAAAAGCACAAGAAATGGCCACATCCAAAAATGTAGACTAACTATAAGTTGGAGGCATTACAAGCTAAATTGCCAAAACAAAAACCACACAGAATATTCAGCTAATGAATGAATTATGGGGCATCAGGACTGCATATCGGGAGCGCTCAGGATACAACAGAACAGACATATCTAGTGTCTAAAAACTGCACATTCCAGGAAAATCCAAAGGCAAAGCATGACTGTTTTCAATTCCATGAATCATATTGCTGAGATATTGCGAGCTTCATTTGAGGTCTTCTGCTTGGTATTCCAACAGTAGGAGTACCAAATCTATATACATTTCAGGACATGATATTTACATTGTTGGGCTTGCTAGGGAAATAATAGAATCCCAGTTCAAGTAACATAGGAACAAAGGAGAAAATCTAAAATGGAGATTCACTTTACACAATGAATGAGACAATTTAAGAAGCATCCTCTTCAGTAGTCATTGCACGAGCATGTTTAGTCCCTAAAATGGTGGAACTGGTTTGCATCCCTTAGGACCATACATCTTCTGGTTGCCAGGGAGACATACTTGATCGCAGAATGACAATCTCCGCAAATGCAGATATTCTTAAACACCCTAATGGATTTTGGACTGGAGTGCTTATAAAGCTAAAAACAACAACAATTTTTTCACTGTTCTGGAGCAAATATTGTTCCTTTTGTCCCTTCTCCACATCATGAAGAACAAATTCAGTAGTCAGAACATAAACCAGTTTCTTTATTCGACTAGCCAATCGGTTTTGTCATAAATCTCCTGTGCCTTTGGGCATGAAGCGTCACCCACGTATGTTACTTGTGAATATTATTTTTCACTTGAATCCAACTACAACTGGCTTCTTTTGTAAGATATTTCAGTTTCATCTTCTTTCTGATTGCTGCTGCATCTTCCCAAGACCAGCCGAGGCATAAATATTTGATAGCAAAACAGAAGCAGCAGGGTAGTCCCGTTCCTACTAAAATATCATTGCTGCAGCTTGTTTTGCAAGTTCATCATTGCCGTGAACTCAGCAAGCTCCAAAAAATGTACATCAGACCTGACTAGTGTATCTGCCCTGAAAGGCATTGAATTTATAATCTCTTGGGAAGGATTCCGATCAACCCAATAAGTCCACCATGCATGCATAGTGGTCAATTCTCTCATCTCACGGAAAACTTGAAAAGCAGCTTCTAGGTTTCCCCACCTTGAATGCGCAGTGATCAAAGCATTGGAAATGCACTGATTTGAGTCAAGCCCTGATTTTACCATCTCCCATGGATTTGCTCCCCTTCACCAATAGCACAGATACAGGCAGCTCCACCTAAAAGGGCTGGCAAATGTAGAAGCACCCGTTCTGATTCCTCTCTCCTCAATTTCATGTAGCAGTTCAAAGGCTTCATTGGACTCCAAGCCCTTGGCATAGGCATCCGCAAGGGCATTATAAGAAATTAAATTATTTTCAAATAGTGCATCAAAAGCTCTCTAAGTGTCTTCCATGTGGTGCGACTGAGAATATGTGCTAATAAGAGAATAACCCACGCAAGTATCACCAGCAAAGCCCAATCTTGTAGCTAGCGTGTATATTTGTATCCCCATATCTACATCACAAGTACTTCCACGTGCCTTGAGAACACTAGCAAATGCAAAATGGTTTGGCCTCATGGGACCTTTTATCATTTCCGAAAAGAGTTTGATACTTCCCGTGATTATCTCTGTCTAAGACATCACGTTATGATCTTGCACCCGATCAAACACCTTTCACCAATCATTAAGCAATCCACTAGCTACACACTTCACGTACAAGTCCACCGAGCTGCATCTAACACAGACATCCGAAGTGAATCCAGACTGTATAACCCAGCATTGCAACTGCAACCCCAGCGATTGCAACTTTAACTCCGAACTTGCTGACAAAACAGCTTCGAGTGTAGATCTATCTGCCACAGTCCCACTCACAAGCATATCGAGAAACAAATCAACAGCTTTCTTGGACAACCAACCAGAGTACATCTTGTCATCATCAAAGTCCAAGCAACCACACTCCTCTCGGGCCTTTTCTCGAACACCTTACGAGCTGAAACAAATCAGCACTACCCTTCGCAAACATGTCAATTAAAATGCACACCCAACGCACACATCATAATTTACGTAGCCGCTTTCGATTATAAACCCGAAAATTTTATCACCAACTGATGCATTCTCCGGAACTGAACAAGCCTGAATAACCGCCGTGAAACAATAATCGTTAGGTTAAAAAAACCATCTTCAAGCATATGAAGGAAAGTTTCGACCGCTTCAAACTCCAAGAAACCAAGTCCCTTTTCTGACCCATGTCCATAAATATCCTCTTAGAGACTAATGAGCGAGATGAGAATCCCCGAGTGGGCCTCGAGCTGCTACGGAGCCAGCGCGCGATGGACCCGCCTCCGAGAGCGAACAGACTTGAGGATGAGAGAGAAGGTGCGGAGGTCGGGATGGGACCCGTCACGGGACATGAGGTCGGGGTGGGAGATTGCTCCAGGGAGGTCGCTGCCACGGTGGTGGGGGTGATGAGGCTGCCGTCGAAGGGCGAGAGGGGGAGAGGTTTTGGCGGGAAGGAGGGAGCTTTGATATTGGACGGTGGAGGGAAGAGAGAAAGAGACGCATTGCTCCATGTCAAGAGAGCACACTCAGGAAACGAGAAATGTAAATAGATAGCCACGAAGGCCATTCTTCTGTAAAGTACAGGAATTAAGAAACTACGCTAAAGTCAATCCGTTTATTTTGCTTTTCATTCGTACGTGGAGAAAAAGAAAATCAATCAATGCATGATTTCGTCATTGTTAGGTGATGGTAGTGTTTTGTCATTCTTTTGATCGATCGATTCCACGAATTTAGTTCACAAAAAAATCAAGAGGAATGGCTTTCTGACGTCAAAAGTATAACTACCTGATGTTCTCAATAAAAATGCAATCCTCTTAAAATCTTAAAAAGAATAAATCAATCTTTAAAATTATCGAATTCGTATGTACATGTGGGCACCACATCATATGACTAACGAAAACTAAAAGGAAACAAAAAAGATAATCCAAAAAAAAAATGAAGAATGAAAAAAGTCAAAAATTAAAATGAAAAGGAAAAAGGAACATAGAGATAGTTGGAGAAGTCTTGAAGAGGCATCAAGCCCTAGAAAAGACTCCTACTCAACCAGAGGTCTGAGTTGTTGGTCATCACCAAGAGTAAGCGCTTAGATCGACGAGGGTCGGCCAACCCTAGCAAGGTGATCGCAAGGGCCAACCAATCCTCACACGATGGTAACGGAAGATGAGGTTTTTATGTTTTTCTTAGTCTGGCGCATGTAGCTTCTCCAATGTACCAAACCATTTTCAAGCCTATCCAACTAATCGTATGCCATCAGCGGGTTCCATGAGCAGGTCGGGTTTGGGTGCCATGCCACCAGTGGCGCTCACGGGCTTGCATTCCAATTCCCCTTCTCCCTCTGATGCAACCCAAACAGAAGAAGATATGTTTCCCTTCCCCAAGATCCATTTATCACGAGAACACCACCCCAAGATACACTGTGTGATTCACCCGTTGCATTTTTTCTTTTTTCAAAACCAACGTGTCATCGGTGTCACATTGATAAAATGGGAAGGATCATCCCCTAATTAAACTCAATCTCATCTTCACATTAGGATGAAGAAGAAATTATTGGAATACCGGATAAAGTTGACCAATTTTCCAATTCAATCAAGGTTTCACCTTTGTCATACGCAGGCATATGATGGCTTGGGTATTGAAGTGGCTTGGGAGGCATTCGCAGCTTAATGGAAGGATCATGCACACCAAGATACAAATTTTAAGACTTCCACGAACAAAATGAAAGTGTTAATACTCATATGCATTATGTTGATAATTTACAGGGCTTTTCTAAATAATTGTCCCATTTTCTTTTGATCGTTTAAAAAATTAGAGCTAATGTGACCTTCAAGACAATATGATTGTCCCATCACTATTAAGAATTTGATCAATTTTCGATCCATGTAAATGAATTGTGAAGAAAATAAAATTTTGTCGCAATTGGTGAATAAAGAATTTGAATCTGGGCGAGCCAAATGATGAGCGATTTCTAAATGCAATTACCACTAATAGAAACTACTCTACGACTTGAGCAATCAAGGAAAAAAGATTGATTTACACCGAGTCAAAAAGGACACTGTTTCACTAGCAAGTACATGTAAGATGGCACGTTTTGCAGCCCTCTTTAGCAAATATCCTATAGAAAATGAGTGACTTGGTTTATAGATGATTAACTGGATTAGCTAGAATTCACATTGGATGAACATATAGAATACGCTTCCCAAACATGGTTATTTTAAGAACTTAAACATACGTCCTGTGTATGAGATTGTATGGACCACACATTGTGAAACTATAAATGAAGTACAATAACACTTCGAGCAAAAAAAAGAAAAGTACAATAACGCAACAGAAACCTAAGAGCTAGAAAAGACAAAATGTGATCACCGGCAAACTAAACTAGCTAACCTCCCTCCCAAATAATACGGCAGAAGAACACCACAAGTGCCATAACTTGGCACGCCGGGACACTTAAGTGCCATAACTTCCAAACGGTACACTTAAGTGCCACTTTTTTTTTCAAGTGGGACACTTAAGTGCCACCTCCGGCGACCCTTGCCGGAAATCATACGTGGCACTATTTTATTACTATTTTTGCCAACGTGGCTCGCCGGAGAGCCGAGTCGGCGCTCGATCACCGAAACGACGTCGTCTCCATAATAAAAGCCCCAAATCTTCCAAAAACGACGTCGTCTCCCCAAATGCCCCAAATCTAAAACCCCAAATCGGCCAAAATCCCTATTGAAGTGCTCGAATTGAAGTCTCGAACCCTAATTTTCATTTGCCCAAAATTCCTTCGTCGAATCTTGGAAATGGAGAGCGGGACTCGCGACGGCGCCTCAATTTCCTCTCATCGAAGCGAAGGAGAAGGCCAGCGTTTCTGTTTTTGTGGGTTACCGAGTCCAAGAAGAACATCGTGGACTCAAATCAATCTGGGAGAAGATTTTATGGATGCGCCCGATATAAAGAAGCGTCGAAGTGCAAATACTTCAAATGGATTGATGAGAAGTTCTCGACCGAGCCACGAGGGTGATATTGGATCTACTTCATAAAAGACAGCAATCTTCATCTGTGTTCGTGGACGACTTGGACGATGTTGACTCAATGCAAGCTCAAGTGTCTTCAGTGAAACTTTCGAAGAATGAAGTGTCAATGCACGCTCAAGCATCTTCAACTAAACCTTTCAAGAATGAAGTCCCAATGATGAAGATTGAACGAAAGTGTTACCAAGCGTGTATTATGGTGTTGTTTTGTTGTCTATTGTACTTTATGATGAAATGTAAAGTACTTGAGAATGAGAAAAGTTTCTGCGATTTGCCATAGTTAAAAATGGTGTTGTTCCGGGATTAAACGTTGGGTTTTTTCTTTTTGAAAGATGCGAAGAAGTTTGTGTTGTGGAACAAGATCATTGTTGCTTTGTTGTCGTTTGTCTGTGGTATGGACTTGCCATAAGTTTACCATCATCTTCTCTGTTTTGATGCGAGTCATCTTCTCTTTTGCAATGCGGGAATCATGTTCTCTGTTTTGATGCGGACCGACATATACACAAGACAAACATGAGTCATTACCCGAGTGCCATAAGTTGTATTCGGTAATCACGTAAGTGCTAGTCGCGATGAAAAAGGATCACTTTAGTGTCAAGTTATTGTTAAAGTGATCGGTTAAGTGTCACTTGTAGTTAAAAGTGAACAGTTAAGTGCCAAGTTTTTTTAGAATAGGATCGGTTAAGTGCCAATTTTTTGTCGGTTTTCTGTAAAAATTGCGCCAGCCACTAGCACCGGCGACACCACCAACCATCACCACTATCCACACTACACACTAGGCGCTCCAGCCACCACCATGCTGGTGGTGTTGCTGCACAAGATACTAGTGCAAGGCTCAGCTTGCACTAGTTTGCACCAAGACACATGGTGTAAGATGTGCAACCGCACACTTGTACCCAGTGTAGGTGCAGCTGCTTAAGCCTATAACCCCCACCACAAACCAATAATCACCAGGCATCACCATCAGCCACACCAGCACCCCAGCCACGACATTAGCACCCCACCAACAAACTGACTACCACCTACCACCAAACATCACCATCCACCATCACTAGATACACCAGCACTCCAGCTATCACCACAGAACACCAACAGCAGCAGCAACAAGTAAAAGCCAGAATCCATGATAAACAACAACATAAATTGACAAGCAAGCACAAGATCATTTCATTGATATTAATATCATCAAGTCTCGAGTCGACAACATTCATTTCATTGATATTTCATCAAGTGTGAGTCTCGAGTCGACAACATCAATGAATGACAAACTAAAGAAAAAAACAAAAGATAACCATCGATGCATAGACTTTCTATATGCACGACAACATCATCGTTTACATAACTGTTTTTTACTCCTAAGCTCCACAAATCCTATCACATCTCATCTCATCAATCAATATGCACGACACCCCCTGTTCGTCCTCCTTTCGATGGGCCTTTCACTTGATTCATAATTCTGGCACTCTTTCTAACTGGACGTGCAACTTCTTCTTCAACCTTCTCAGTATCCACTGACTCAGATGGAGCTGCAAATGTCATAGGCCGAATTGAATCAAAAGGAGCTGGAGCTGGAGCTGGAGATGGAGCTGGAGCTCGAGCTCGAGCTGGGTTCTTTCTCTTATTTTTTTGGCACGCTTGATGTTGATGTTTTCTTCTTTTTTGTTGGTGCAGCCGTCGATTCTTGAGTTGGGCCTGAGATAAGAACTTCTGAACTTCTCCCAGGCTACAAAAAAACAATAAATTGTTAGCAAAAATCTACAGCATAAATTAAATTAAATGCAGCCAATAAAACTTACATTGAGAATGACTTCCGGTAGGCTCATTCGTATACGTGCCATAGCCATATTGTCGAACCTCTTCCCAAGTGCCCTCTTGTTTGAATAGGGGCGTCACTTTCTCAGGAACTTGTGATTTGTTGCCCCTTTGTCCCGCTTTCTTGGGCCCTTTAACTACAGCCCGAGGCTTGTTCGACCCATTGTGTTGGGCGTCTTCTAGATGGCCTTTGTGTACCCGCCCCTTCACCGGCCTTGTTCTAGTTGTCCTTCGTGTAGCCCTTCAACTTCAGGTGACACCTCCTTCGTTTGGCCTTCTCGTGGTACTGGTGGTGGTACTTGTGGTGCCCCTTGCGGTGATTCTTCCGGTGGCTCTGTGATGATCCTTGAGGTGGCTCTGTGATGATCCTTGAGGTGGCTCTGTGATGATCCTTGAGGTGGCTCCCGTGATGGCCCTTCGGTTGGCGTTGAGTTCGAACTTGCTTTCTTCGAACTCGAGAAAGAGGCGAAAAGATACCATAAATATAATATCGAGACATATAATAATAAAAACTGAATACAAATTGATTGAATTTAGCACTGGGTATTTCTTTATTTCTGAAGAACAATCGGCTACCTTTGGCCGTGATGCTGCTTGGGTCAATCCTTCAGCTGGCCGTGATGCTTTGCTTGGGTCAATCCTTCACCTGGCCGTGATGCTTGCCACTTGGGCCAATCCTTTACCTGGCTGTGTTCTACCTTGCCTTCTTCGAACAGGCTGTTCAGTTTCATGACTTACTGAGGTTCTTCTTGTGACCTAACAAACACATTACATACAAGGCCAAATAGGATATCATTATGTACATTTTTATGATAAACGACAAGAAAGCAACATAAACATAAAATAAATTTCATGACTTACCGGGGTTCTACTTGTTGACTCAAGAAGAAATCGACTCACTTGGCCCTGCTGTGTGCATTTCTCCAACTGTCTCTTCACTAGGCCCTTCACCTTGCCTCAACCGTTGTTGCTTCCTCAATTGACAACCTTTAATATTGTGGCCTGTTAGGCGACAATAAGAGCACGTGATCTTTGCACCCTCCCCCTGCTCATTCTTTGCTGACCCGAGACCTCTCCCTCCGCCATTCTTCGTCTTCGTTTTGTCCTTCCAATTGTCTTCTTCAGTGGCAAAGGTAGAGGTGCTTCACGATCCGTGGGCTCCCAAAACTTGCTACTTCTAATTGGCTGCATCATGAACGATAGGAAGCAAGATACTTTGATTTATGGTACCAATCATCGATGTAATCATCTATATTGTCGCCCTTCAACTGGATGGCACATATGGCATGTGCACATGGAATTCCACTTACTTGCCATGATCTACATGAACACTTCCTACTTCCTAGATTGACAACATACTTATCTGCACCCTTCATTATCTCATATCCGTCATCTCCATTCCAAATGGGATGACAATGCGTACTTGCAGCCAAGTTGTCATCCAATTTCTTCACAATCCTAGGACCATATTGTCTTGTCCACTTTGCAGCCTCATCTCTTTGTTTCTGCAGCCGAGTCATAACCGCAACTCGTATATCTTCAAGCATTGAGATGACTGGTTTGCATCTGGCATCTATTATCTTCGAATTAAATACTTCACAAATGTTGTTGTCGACGTTATCGCACTTGAACTCCTCATCAAGAATGCCCGCACCAATGCTTCGGTTCTAGTTGAAATAGGGTAGCACAACCTTCCTTTGTCAACCAAGACAGTCCTTCTTTGGCTATTCTAAAGTCAGCCATGTTTGCACTCTTTGCTAATTGCCAAAATTGCAATTGTAGCTTATCCCCTTTATAGTTCTTTGCCCAATTTCCGTATATGTGCCGCGCACATTCGATGTTCAGCATGGGGCAACAACTCGCTCGCCGGAACCAATCCCTGCAATAATTCAAAGTAAGAAATATTATAGCAAATTACATGTTCATATTACAAAGCAAAGCAAAGCAAACTATTGACTAAACTTTTCAAAAGCAAGCATTACCTTCATTTGGTCACTCGTGAATGCCCACCCTTCCCCGTTTGTTATCTCCAAGTCAGCCATCAGATTTTTCAAGAACCAAGACCAATTGTCCTTGTTCTCAATCTTTACAATAGCCCAAGCTAGTGGGAACATTTGGTTATTCGCATCTCTTCCAATCGCTGCCAACAATTCTCCCTTGCACAAGCCCTTCAAGAAACAGCCGTCCAATCCTATAATCCGTCTACAACCAGCTAAAAAACCTCGTCTCGCATGCATCAAAGCACACATAGAACTTATCGAACTTGGTCCCATGATCGGAAGTGGTCTCTCAATCACCTCTACATACACTCTACTTGTAAGGTTTTGCAGCCTACACTCCCAAGCATACTCCCACACCTCGCCCATATTCCTTAGCATACCGACCAATAAGTACCTTTATCACCTTTTGCTTTGCTCTTTTGCACTGATTCCTAGATACATTGATGCCTACACGCTCCTTCACCAAATCCTAAAGTTAGCAAGTTTCAAGTTGGGCATCACCTTGATCGATCGAAGAAGTGCTTCGACAACCATGAACTTGTTACCCTTTTGTTTTGAAAATTAATGGAACAAGTGTGTTCCTCTTGGTAGGCTCTAATCGAAAAGACCCACTCTTCTTAACAAACGCACCGTAAATCTTCCATGGACAGTTTTGCTGCGAACACCTAGCTCTTACAAATTTCTTGGTATTTCTAATGAAATCAATATTTCTTTGTGCAGCAATGGAAGAACTCAGTATAGCTTCCCTAAATTGTATCGCATCATGGAATTTCATACCTACGACAAAGTAGGAGATGCAACAGATGGATCATAGGAAGGAAACTTACTTTTCCTTCTACGCACAGCTCGTTGATCTTCTTCAACTTCGTCTACAGGGAAGTTGCGGTGTCGATGCTTTCTTCATAATCTGTCTCCGGGACCGGCCAGCAACACCAACATCTGCGGGGCCTTCGTCTCTGTTTGGATGAACAGCTACATGCAAAGTTGCAAATCTATCGACAAAAAGTCCCTTTGTTTTTCCTTTGACCGTAAGCTCCTCATCGTCGGCGTCACTTAAGATTAACAAATTTTCAGCTTCAAAGACCAACCCTTCATCGTCATCGTCACCCTCACCGGATTCAGCTACTTCCCAATCTAATTCGGTGATGGTGACATCACCCATGTCACAATCGCTTCCGGTGAACAGACATGCGCCCCTCTCCTCCCCATCCCGTCCATCATGACCTACTTCATCTCCTCCTTCTCCTACTTCGGTGGTATCCGTGTCATCATGTTCGTCCTCACTATTGTTTTCAACAAACACTTTCGCCTCTTCGCCATGAAGATAATGATATAAGACATCCCTAAAACCATTATCATCTTCCAAAACTCTCAAACCATCTCTCAAGCCTTTCCTGGAACACAAGACAAGAACTTTTGTACTCTACAAGGCAAAAATGTCACTATATCCCTAACAAATCCAATATAAGATGCCTTCTTTATATCTACAAAGATAGTACCCTCATTCCCCCTCATACTCCCACTCATCCTCCCCAATCACAAAATCTCCACCGTAGTAAACGATGACAAAGAACATAGTCTTTATGCGCCATTTCGCAACAAAAGAGGACAAATATACAATTAACTATTTTGGGACCACATTCACAAAGAACAGACAATTGCAAGTGGAGGTCCCCACACTCTTTATTAAAGAAAAGAAAAGAAAAGAAGAAGAGAGAGGGAAGATGCGGTCGTCGACACTGCAGCTTGAAAACAACGCCTCGGGACAAGGACAAATAAAAATTAAGATGGGACCCGACAACCGCTTTGATTATGCCGTCGCATTTCTTTAAAATATGGAGAGATTCCTCGGCATGGGTCCTCAACAATGCAATTTATTAAACAAATATCCAGAAGTCCCCATCCCCACAACCTTCGATTCTCACATGTGCAAAGTCCAATACTCGAACCCTAACAATCACCAATCATCGCACATTTCACATCCGACCACTACAAATTACTTTCGCACATCACAATTCAACACCCTGAATGAATCACACATCACAGTGGATGAGGCGACGTCGAGCCCTACACTGAGCCCTAATTTCCCCCCCCTCGAGCCCTACACCGAGCCTATATTTCAATGCCGCTCCTAAACTGTCAATTTGAACCCCCAATAGGATTGTAGCACTACATCTCAGCCATTAAATCTCACATCAAGCCTCGACCTTTCCCAAATGACCCCCAAATTTGAAGTCCGAGCCCTAATAAACGAGTCGGAGCCCTAATTTCACCACAGGGGAGAGGAAGAAGAGAAAAAACCTGAGCAAATCGACGACGGCGAGCGATGACGGCGCTCGACGACGGCGACCGACGACGCCGACCGACGACGGCGACCGACAAAGGCGGCGGCGACGGCGAGCGATCACCTGCGAACGGCGAGCCGTGAACGGCGATGGATGGATGGAGAGGACGTCGGACCTACGAACCGACAAAATGTTAAATTCCAAATAAACGAACGACGTCGTTTTGTTTGGCCAAGTGCACACAGTGGATGGGGCGACGTCGTTTTCCTCCTCCACGTCTGCTTTTTTAAAAAAAAAAAAAATTGCCACATCGGTTAAGCTTGTCGCCGGAAAATGCCACGTCTGCATTTTGGCCGGTTTTTACCGGATTGGCACTTAAGTGTCCCATTTTACTCCGATGATGGCACTTAAGTGTACCATTTTAAAGTTATGGCACTTAAGTGTCCCGGCGTGCCAAGTTATGGCACTCCAGGTGTCCCGACCTCCAAATAATACCATGTCGTGGGTAACAAAGCTTTGCCAATTAAACTAAGCAAGGTTCTAGACATCACTACTATCTCCAAATGGAAAACTAGTGGAAATTGTGAGAGCGCTTGATGAAGTTGAAAATGTTTCTAATTCCTTTTGGATTTTATCACCGTTGACTAGCTCACCTGGTGAATAAATAAGCAGTTTTGCAGGCATTTGAATATTACCAATATCTCCTTCAAGCATTTCTAAGACTTTGTTCATTGGAGGCCGATGGTCGGGTTTAATTGTACACACCAAAGTGCAACTATTATCATCTTCTTTATCACCTCCTTTCCTCTTCTATAACTTCGTCCATTTCAACACTTTCTCCTTTATTGATGTGGTCATACACCCACAGTGGAAAATAAATTTGACTTGAGTGTTCCACATTTGCATTTACATTTTTCCTTCTACCTGCCATTTCCATTAGCAACATCCCGAAGCTATAGACATCCACTTTATAGGATACACCACCAAGGTTTTTGTAGAACAACTCAGGCGCCATGTATCCCAAAGTTCCTCTTGCAGCAGTCATTGAGACTATGCTATGATCAATGGGATAAAGTTTCGCGAGTCCAAAATCAGAAACCTTTGGAGTGAAATTCTTGTTTAAAAGAATGTTGTGAGGCTTGATATCAAAGTGGAGTATTTGCCTATCACACCCTCGATGTAAATATGCAATCCCCCTCGCCACCCCAAGAGCGATCTCATATATTTTCTTGTAATCAAGAAACTTATCACCTTCCTTTGTGAAAATATGCTTATCCAAAGATCCATTTGACATGAAGTCATACACGAGAGCTTGTTTTGAGCCTTCAAAGCAGAAACCGATGAGTTGCACTATATTAACATGGTGAATTCTTCCAATAGTAGCTACTTCACTAATAAAATCTTGGCCATGGGCCTTGGATTGCTTTAAAATCTTGATGGCTACCTTGTTGCCACTTCTCAACGTTCCTTTGTACACAGAACCATAACCCCCTTCACCTAATTTGTGCTTAAAATTTTTGGTGATCTTCTTGATATTTGAGTAAGAGTACCTTATGGGCAAAAAGTTGTTATGAGCCTGCAAGAATTCTTCAATGTTCTTGTCCATTGCTATGTGCCTTCTTCTATACTTGTAGATCAAAAATATCGCAACAAATGGCATCCCGATTATGAATTTCACTACACAAAAAACAACTAAAGAAAAATTTGATAGGTTAGAATAGGGTTTTTTATATTTCATAATTATTGTAAGAATAAATCATTGCAGCTTACTTAATGGTACTAGTAAATCCCAAGTTGTCCAAAATGTAATATCATCCAAGACACCTGCGGAAGGAATGAATGATGTGAAAAAGAATTGAAGGAAAAAAAGTTTGGAAAGCAAAAGTCATGAGGAAACAGGATAGTAGCAAGCTACTTTGTATAAGTTGAATTTATTGTCTACAAATCAAGAAAAACATAGCTCTTCATTTTTAATGAATAATTTTGTTCCTCCTATCAAAACATGACTACAATTTTTTTTATGGATTATTAACGAGTGGCTCTTGGATTATTGATGAAATGACTAATTAAAGAACTAATTAAGAAAATTTAAACTAAAAATGTAAATTCTATGCCAACAAAAAACTACTCATGTGGTTGGTCGTGCAAGAATCCTTTCTCTTTTTTTTTTTTTTACAGTATAGATTTAGCCCTTCTGTGGAAGAAATTATAATCTAGACACATGTATACATTGACGTACACTGTCATGTGTATTTTGTCATAATTTTCTTGGATATTACATATTCCTTTCATTTTCCAGTTCCAAAGAGAAAGTAGCAAGTGAAAGAATGTACGAATCATGCGAAATTACAGTGAAATTTCAATGTCAATCAATACTTACCGCCACGATAGTACATGGATGTGCAAGCCTGACGTCCGTTAACGCTAGCAGATAGGCGCTTCGAATAAAAGTAACGACCAAGCCCAAAGTAGCCATAGATATCAAAGTAGCAAAAGAAAGTTGTCTTCCATGAAGATATATAATAGAGGAGATCGAATCCATCGGCCATGATGTTATGGATTTGCTTGTAGTTGAAAGAGCTATTATGAGCTAGGCCACCCCCAAAATCGCGTGACGCCCATGTCCAACTGCTAATGGTGCAAAAATCCCTAACATCCGATACATGTGGATTGACCAAAGCATACAAGTTCCAATTTGATAACGTGTTGGTAGAGTATGACCCCTCAATGCATGGATCGATACCGATGTAGAATGGAGAAGTAATCAGTTTTGAGCAGTTCACAATAACCAATATATCAAGGGTGTACAGGAAAAAGTATGGGAAGGACTGTCTATAGAAGTCAATCAGTGACCATGGATGATGGGGGAGAGATGAGCAATTATCCCTTTGCAGCCCGCTGTCAACCAATCTAATTTGTTGTCCTGTATAATTGATAAACTGCACATAATATTGACCATTAAGGAAGTTTAAAACAGTGTGATTATCTTCACAAGCCAGCTCGAATCTTGATACACCACATGCCAGCGGGTCGCTCTTCAGTTGAAATGGAAAGCTTATATTACGAACATCACCACAAGATGAAGGAACGCACTGTTGATTGCTCGACTCGACATTGCTTGTCATTTCTAGAAATAAGACGAGTGAGTAGCAACGCTCGATAGATATTCATAGAGCCGAGAGCATTAATCATGCCTCTGTCTCTAGGCAAAGAGAAATGGGTAAAGAATTGCTTGGTGTGTGTGGAGGAGGCGCAATATAAAAAGCTTGGACAATCTTTGTTAGATTTGGAGACTTGGGAGTCGCCTGGTCTTTATAGAAAAAGCCCAAGTCAGTCAATGGAACAAATGTAAAAAGTCAAGCAATTAAAGAGGTGGACCCAAACTGAAGTTACATTATTAGGGGTACTTGGATAACGGTTGATTGAGGGACCTCGTCGTAAGCGGTGCCACTGAGCAAAGGGCCTTTCACCCTCCCTAACTCATCTCAAGTATGAGAGGCTATTATACTTGCCTACCTGCCTAATGATAGCCAAAATCGAAGTCCCGATATAGTGTCTACCTTCACCACCCTGAGGCCCCCAAATTCCCTCTTGTTTCTTTGTCTTCCTCACGGGTAGAGAATACATGGGTGACATTATAGGGTCTCCCATCCTAGGATGGATCTCTGCCTACTTCTTCTCCTTGAGCTTTTTAAGAACTTGCTCATATCCAAAGTTTCATTATCAAGGTAACCTATTCAAAGGATCTTCTTATACATTTGATCTTTCCTTCTCCACTATCTCTACTTTGCTTCCACTTTCTCCGTGTGATTGTTGGGTCTACATCCCATCACTATCTTTCCACTTCTTCCCCACATTCTTAGAAATTATTACATTTCATCCCCGGTGCTTGATCACTTAGATATCTATTCCATATTCGCTAAATTAAGTCTTTTGATGTAATCCTAATTTCTTACAAGGTCGAATCATTTCATGAAATAAATGATCTCTATTAAAAAAAAAAAACATCTCATATATATATATATAGACAGCATCATCGACGACCTAGCCATGAACGAATGCATATTTGTAGATTGTAAGATCACTGTAGATCACTACATACCTATCGATATTAAATCTTAGATTATATTAAATCTTATCAAAAGATTGAGCGATGTAATTGTAGATTCCGTGCTCTTTCATCAGTTGCAGGACATATATTAGCCCCCTTGGAAGCAAAACTCTGTAGATGATTCCCGTCCAACTTTATTTTTGGGTGCTTTTCTTCCCTCAACTTATGACTCTTAAGGGAACGCCTTAAAAAAAAAAAAAAATCAAAAATTTTGAGAAGTCAGCGCGTTTGCTTTAACCTTCCCATCAAAAGTTAACGTACTACTCGAATAATTTAAGAAATATCATGAAATGATTATATATGAAATTACGTGTCAATGTTTGTATGCCATGAAAATTTAAGGTATTTAGAGTTTAAATAATTAAAACTAAGCGCACCGTAGAATTAGATTAAGTAACGTTATAGACATTTAGATATCTTGTAAAATGTAAAAGGTGTAAAGTTAATCTCCCTACTGCAATTATCTTGTGGCCAAACCAAAGAAGCACAAACCAGATATTTTCTTCTGCGATACGGCTTGTGAGTAGTTAAGGAAAAAACCGTTGGCCATCGCGTTAGGGAGTTGCTTGTTCGGTGCAAGCATACAATCATGACATGCCCATGTCGTCATGGGTGATGGTGTCAGATTCCTCAATAACCGATGAGTTTTCATCCATCACAGCCCATGAATACCCATTCATTTTAGATATGTTAGACGATACGTCCGAGGAGTATGCTCCTTCGATATATAAAGGAGAAAGCAACGGGTCTTCAGCACTTCACAAAGACCATTGAATCTACCAGAAACATGAAACTCTCGTAACTAAAGTTCGAGTTCGTTAACGAATAAGTAGGGAGGGAAGAGCAATTGGCCCTTTGCCATCCCACGCTAAACATGTAGATATCACCAAAATTGATGGTGTCATTACTTTTATAGATGGATGTGAAAAAATAGTTCGTATGATTATTTTCACATGCTAACTCAAGTCTTGAGTCGCCGCAACCTTTCACATCACTCTTCATTTGAAAGGGATAGGTCATCTTGGAAACTTCACTGCAGGAGAGGCTGAACAGGGTCATTCATTTGGGGCATTAATGTCCCCAGTAGCATGGCAAGAAAGACCAATGACACGAGGCACACAAGTCTGGAATTGCGAGGAAAAGTCTTGAGTCGCCACAACCTTTCATATCACTCTTCGTTTGAAAGGGACAAGTCATCTTGGAAACTTCACTGCAGGAGAGGCTGAACAGGGTCGTTCATTCGGGGCATCAGTGTCCCCAGTAGCACGGCAAGAAAGACCAATGACACGAGGAACACGGGTCTGGAATTGCGAGGAAAAGTCTTGAGTCACCACAACCCTTGAGTCGCCACAACCTTTCATATCACTCTTTGTTTGAAAGGGACAGGTCATCTTGGAAACTTCCTTTGCGAGAGGCTGAACAGGGTCGTTCATTCGGGGCATCGTGTCCCCGGTAGCACGGCAAGAAAGACCAATGACACGAGGCACACGGGTCTGGAATTGCGAGGAAAAGTCTTGAGTCACCACAACCCTTGAGTCGCCACAACCTTTCATATCACTCTTCGTTTGAAAGGGACAGGTCATCTTGGAAACTTCACTACAGGAGAGGCTGAACAGGGTCGTTCATTTAGGGCATTAGTGTCCCCAGTAGCATGGCAAGAAAGACCAATGACACGAGGCACATGGGTCTGGAATTGCGAGGAAAAGTCTTGAGTCGCCACAACCTTTCATATCACTCTTCGTTTGAAAGGGACAGGTCATATTGGAAACTTCACTGCAGGAGAGGCTAAACAGGCTCGTTTATTCGGGGCATTAGTGTCCCCAGTAGCACGGCAAGAAAGACCAATGACACGAGGCACATGGGTCTGGAATTGCGAGGAAAAGTCGTGTCGTTCTCAGCTCGTGGGCGATGGAAATTCGGGCAACAAAGATAAAAAGACGTCCATGTAATAATGGCGAATGAGAGAGACCGTAAATATGAAGACTGGGGATCTTCTATTAAAAAGCCCATGTCAACCAATAAAACAAAGTCAATCAAGTTGAGAATACTACAGGAGTAGCGAATAGGACCCAACACCATCACCATTTCTTTGTGGCAAGAAACCATCGTATTGACAACCCATAAATGTAGCCGTCCAACAATATTATTCATGTTTAGAGATTTTTGTTAGATAATTAAGTAATTTTAAATTGCCAAAGATATTTAGGATGTCAATGAGTTTCCTTTTTTCTAATATGACAAGAAAGCCGTCTTAGGATTCCATTGCAGACTTTGAATTGAAGTCAACGCAAATGAGTTAAGAATTGAGTGCATCCTGATAATTAAGGATTGCATAAATTCAATTCAAAGGAAAAAGAATGTTAAGAAATAAAAAGAATTATTCACTCTATTCTATTTTTATTGAAGAAAATTCTCCATAAGTTGTTAAAGTAACTTTATAGTTCCCTCACTATCTTTAGGGAGAAAATTTACCAAACGCATTTATGTTCTATTTTTGTTCCGGGGAACAAAAAAATAAAAACAAGTGTTCCCCGAACGATACCAAACAGCCCCCTTAGAAGACTTGAAAGTCACCAATAACAAAAGGTATTAGGGTTCTTTGGGAAATTCAAGTTCGACTTATTTTTACTCGAGAATTGTGTATAAAGCAACACTATATAAAGTGTATATGGTCATTAACAAGTTCAAGAAAATGCAAGGTCAATTCGAAATTTTGTAGGTTTTGTTCTTAATTCTTTATGATAACCTAAATCGGTATTGGGACAAGAGAATACTTGATGACGGTTGAAATTATGTCAAATCTTAAGTTTTTTCTTTTAGCTAGAACTTTTCCACTATAATTAAAGTTGGCTTCATCCATATTATATTTTTCTAAAAGATATAACTAAACAATGAATATTTTGCATACAAGGCGCATATATAGTGTTAATTAGAAATCACAATTTCTTAAACAAAAAATAATACGATGATGGAAATAATACAATGTCAATACATAAAAGCTGAGATGAGATTATATCATCGGTGGACATCTTTGCCCACTTAATCAATCGGCAAAAGAACGTTTCAAGTGCCAAAAGTTGGCACGGATGGACACTTAAGTGCCAGGAACTTACGAAAGTGACACTTAAATGCTACTTTTTATGAAAAATAGAACACTTGAATGCCACATTCGGCGAACTCCGCCGGAAATCCTACGTTTACATTTTTTTTTAATTAATTTTCTTGTTTACGTGGCTCGTCAGAAAACTAATTAAGCAAAACACACACAAAAATGACATCGCTTTGGTATAATTTGAATTTTAATATAAAATTAATTAAATTTAATTTAAAACATAATAATTATAATTATAATTATAATTATAATTATAATTGTAATTGTAATTATAATTATAATTTTTTTTTTTAAAAGGTGGAGGGAGGCGGGCGAGGTCGAGCCCTCGTCCTCGCCTCTCAGGAAGGGTCGGCGAAGGAAGGGAGAGGGTCGGCGGGGTCGCCGGGCCACGGCCAAGGGCCGGGGACCTCGATTGATCAGCAACGAGGGCCCGCGAGCCCTCACCCCAATGCTGGGCAAGGGTCACGACCCTTGCCCGGATCCAACGAGGGTTGCAGCCCTCACCTAAATCTAGCGGGGTCACGGCCCTCACCCCGGTTCGACAAGGGTTGCAACCCTCACCACCGATCGGCCGGGGTTGCCAGCCCAGGCCAAGGCCCGGCGACCACGGCCGACCCTCCCCCTCCATCGATAGCCCTTTTCGGCGGCGGCGAGGGCTCAACCCTCAACCGCCTCCCTCCCTTTTTTAAATTTTTTTAAAATTTTTTATTTTTAAATGTTTTAAATAAACTTAGTTTTAATTTTAATTTAATTAAATTTTATATTAATTTTTTGCCACTTCAGCACCAAAACAACATCATTTTTGCATTGTTTAGCCACGTTAGCGTGCAAAACGACTCAATTTTGCACTTACTTCGCCGGAAAATCACCACGTCAGTATTTTGACTGGATCTTGGCCGGATTAGCACTTAGGTGATCCATTTTGCTCTGATTTTGGTACTTGAGTGTCACTTTCGTAACTTTGGGTACTTAAGTGTCCCTTCATGCGAACTTTTGGCACTCCAGAAGTCTGGGTGTCGAATACAACGATAGTGATCTACCTTAAGCAAACTTATAGGGGTTTTGATAGAAATTTCTGAAAAAAAAAAAAAGTTTGAGCATCAAAATGAAGATGACATTAATAACAGTTTCTTACATGGAAAAGTCGCGTCACTCTCAGCCAACGAGCAGTGGAAATTTGGGGCTTGATATGTGGTGGAGGATCAACAAGGATAAAATGAAGACTAGGGGTCGTCTATTGAAATGCTCCTATCAACCGATAAAACAAAGTCAATCAAGTCGAGATTGTTACAGAAGTAAACATGACAATTGACAACCCATACATTTAGCTGTCCAATGACACCATTTCATTGTAGGACCCAACATCATCCCCAATTTTTCTTGCAAGAAAACGTCACAGTTAACAACCCATATATTTAGCTGTGCAATGATACAATTTCATAGTTTTGGAGATTTTTCTTAGATAAGTTATTTCAAATTCCTTGAGATATTTATGCTATTGATGAGTTTTCTATTTTCTAATATGACAAGAAAGTCATCTTAAGATTAGATAGTAGACTTTGATCTGATTTGGTGGGTGGAATAATTGATAGACTGCACGAAGTATCAACCATCACACAAATATAGAAGTATGCAATTATCTTCACAAGCCAGCTCATTCTTCTGCTCACCACACCCCTTCGATTCATTCTTCAATCGAAATGAGTAACTTATATTGCGAATGTCACCATAGTATGAAGCGACGTACTGCGAATTACTTGGAGTGGCACTGCTAGTCATGGCATGCAACAGAACAAGGAGGAGCAGCAACGCTATATAGACATCAGTGGAGCTAAGAGAATTAATCAGGTCTTTGTTTGTCTTTGGGCAAAGCAAAATTCTTAAAGAACTGCTTGGGGTATGTGGAGATGGCACCATATGAAAAGATTGAAAGAAAATTGGATGAATCTTGTTCGATTGGGGACTTTGGAGTCACCTTGTTCAATAAAAAAGACCAAGTCAGTCAACGGATCAGGTCAAAAAATTGAAGCCGAAGTTAATATTACTAGTGGAATAATGGGCACGGTCCGGCGGCCAACCTTGATTGAGACCCCCCCCCAATTACTTTCTAAGCAATAGTCTTTACATTTTCTATAAAAAATAATGAATAATAATAATCATAATTAATTAACCTAATGATTGACGGGCACGATACGGAATATGTCTTTCTTAGCTAGAATCAAAAGGGACCCATACTTTTAGAATTATTGACGACAAAAGCAACGATAATCGTGTTTGATGTGGATTGGAGATTTGTGCGTGCAATTGGTGCAATCACTTCAAACTATTGATATCACTTTTGGTCTCCACTTCCATTTAACTATGGTGGATTGATATAATGAACCAATTTTGTTTCAAAAAGCTATATAGATGCAGAATAAAAAAACCCAGGTTTGGCTATTAAATAAAATTTGATAGGGATAATTTACTTTGCGCAAAAAAAGTGGTTCAAAGGTAAGAAAACAAGAAGAATTGACAGACTTGCTTTTTGGAAGCTCTCGTGAATCATGCTTTCTCACTTTTAGATATAAGTAGTCACAAGACTCTTGCCGTGTCTTATGTTGCGTTCCCTTTGCGCTAAGAAAAAGATGACATTGAAAGAATCATATAAGTGCATTCTTGACACTTGCTAGAAATGTTGAAAAAGCAACTATACTTTATGTACAAAGTACATGTTGTAAATTGATCAAAAAATGGGACATATATATGTTCCTATTAGCACATAACCGAACTATTACCTTATTCGAACAGGCTCATACAATTAATAAATCCTAATCGATACATTCTAAGAAACTTTTAACATTTACCATACGAAATTATACTGATCTATATTGGCTATTCACTAAAATAGTAGTTGGAGACTCTTTTGGGTTTTGAGCATCATTTTTGTTAGAGTTATTTAGGAAAATTAGGATGGTTTTTGTATCTTTCAAGATTATGTAAATATCCTCTATGATTTTACGTATCTTAATTGATATGTTATCTTGTTTCGTCTTTCATAAAACCTACAAAAAGGCTAATAATCCTCATTATGAATATATCAAAATATATAGAAAATTCCTTATTTCTCTCTTTCGCATTTTTCTTAACTTTTTTTTATGCTTTGAGGCACGGTGGCCTGAGTGGCAAATCTGTTTCGAATATGATAAGTGTGTTGTTGTTGGCATTATATTGATTTGCTGAATTTCATCTCGAATTATGGGTGTTCATAACGATAGACCATTTGCATCTCTAATTACAGTGGCTAAAGCGCTTTAGCAGAATATGGCGAAGAAGCTGCAGACTGAAACGGCTGCTCGCGTCGACGCTGATACGGTGGCAAAAAGCGCTGTTGAGGAATTCAGCCAGTCGGTTCGTTTTCAGGAACTCTTGTATGAGATTTTTCTGACAAAGCCACAGACCAGATGATTGCAATGACGGTGAAGATGTGCTTTTTGTTATCTTCTTTTTCTGTTTTTCTTTTCTTTTTAAAATACATTTTCTGTATTACCCTTTATTCTTTTCTTTTTCAAGTTGGGTGTTATGGATGGCTGATAGTTTGGAAATTAGAATACTTCCTTATAAAGTGCTGGAGTTGAGCCAGCGCAGGATTTCATAGATACATAAAAACAAAAAAATTACTAGATTGAAGAGAGTTATCGTTTTGAGTGAAACAAACTTGGGGGTCCTCGGGTGGTTCATGAAATTTAATGGTTAACTCTATTTTACGAAATCGTGCTTGTTTTTACATATGTAAATTGATATTTTATAAACTCTTGGGTCAGATCAATATAGCATTATTGCCCCCATCATTGCTCTCCCCGGTCGATTGTAGTTGGGTGCAATCCCAACAATTTACGAAGAGAACCCATCCGAAAAGACGATTTCCATCGGAGCTGATTCTAATGCAAATTCTATCCCCCTTGGTTTCCTGCTCTCCTTAGGCAGCAATAGAAAAGGGGAATTATTACGAGACTCGTTTCAGAAAATCCTTAACAAGTTCCAAGAACACGAGTATCATCTCAAGATTGAGTTTCCACAAAACGGCACCAAAACTTTGATGCACAACTTAAGAATCACCGAATCAACCAAAACTCTGCTGCATAAATCAATCTGCATCACGGAATTCAGGTTAAGGCCAGATCGCCCATCGGTACTCGAATTAGTTCCCACAAGAGGGAATTGAGGATCTTAATTGCACAAGAAGAGCAAGATTAGATAGTGAGGGAGGTTTCATCTTATATAGGCGTTCCCCTTAGTGAGTTGTCAAGTCGTGGTTGATAGATTGCAGCTTTGGGTGACGAATGGCAATGTAGATGCACAAACGTCCATTAGTAAAGACACTTGGTACTCCAGCAATATATAGTATTCTCCAGTGGTAAAATTGATTTAAGGATTGATGCACGATAGACTTTTAGTAAGTGGAGGCACAACTGTGTCTCTTGACTAGACAAGATTTAAGTATGTCTAATCTAAAGACACTTGGTATTCTAGAATATAGTATCGCGGCACCACTATGTCTGTTTTCCATTTTTTTTTTAAATTCTTTTCTTTCTCTCTCTCTCCTTTTTTTCCTTCCCTTCTTCCTATAGCTAGTCGCCAAGCCTCAACGACCAATTAAAGGCGAGGGCCGACGAGGTCGACTAGCAAGGCTGACTAGCAAGGCCAACCTCACCTAGCCAAATATGGCGAGGTTAACTTTGCCTAGCAACAACGAGGCGGAGCCATGCCAGGAGCGGGCAAGGCTCACTTCACTAGTGGCTAGCAAAGGTGAGCTTCAGACAGAAAGGTTGATCTCGCCCGTCCTGGCCTTTGATCAATTGCCAAGACCCAACAACTGACTAGAGGAACAAGGGAGGACAAAGAATAGAAAAAAAATAATAAAAAAAAAAATATTTAAATATTATTAAAATTGTTTACGTTAGCACCGAACACATCACTTAGGACGATCGGTGTATATATAATGTTACCTAAAAGTTAGAATTTATTACATGAATAATAATACGAAGAAAGAGATAACTCGATACAACTGTCTTCGTTTACATCTTTGCAATTCACATCTTTCCCATTGAATGCATTATATTGGAATTTACCTTCAGCAAACTGACATGGATTTTGATATGCTTTTTTTTCTAAAGAAAAAGTTTGAGCATAAAATTAAATATGAGATTAAATTCTCTATTAGTAGATATTCGCAATTTTTATTTTTGTGGGAAAATTTCAAATATAGATCTAAAGTGTAAATATTTTCTTTTAAAAAAATCTAGATTGATCCTTGTTTTAAATAAAGTCATGAGGTAACTAATTTAATCTCAAATAATGATTTGAAATCACTCTCTTGTTAAATGTTGGAATGGCAACTGTTTCCAAAGACTAAAACAGGGGTATATATATATATTTAAGTTGACTTTACTCTAGATCGTCATCTTGAAGAACAATTGCTAAACAAATTTCGTCCAAAATTTTCCCGCCCTCAGGTCTGTCCCGCCTATAACGAATCGCTTCTCACCCCTTTCAAGTTCTTCCTTGGAAGCTCCATCCTCCTCAGCTGGATGAAGAAGCGTTCGATTACATCTAAGGAGCTTAAAAAGGCTAGGATTCTTCGCCTCTACTTCTGATTCTTCGGGTTTGCTCGATTCACTCGATTGGAAATGGAGGGTCGACAGTGTAGGTGTGGAAGTAGGGCAATTTGTTGGCGAGGTAGTTTTCACACATGTCCAAAAACCGGCGCAAGTTTTCTGATTTGTTAGAATTTCGTGCGCCTTCTTTCTTTGTTGATTGTGGATCCCTTGTGGGAATGATGGCTTCTCTCAAAGAACTCACGCTTAATGATACTGGAACAGAGGACCTACTTGATTCGGTGCGGTCATTGAGGAAACTCGAATTGTTGAGTATCATGAAGTGCGTCTCCCCGACTGAACTTCCTGAATTTGTTGGTGACCTAATATTTCGAGGTGCTTCTCACTACCATGATCCATTATGATATCGCAGAGCTTCCAGAATTGATAGGAAAATTGGAAAACATCGTCTTCATGAGGCTTAACAAATTTAAGGAGCTCGAGTCTCTTCCGCCTCTTCCATTGAGTTTGGTAGAGGTTAATATTGCAGACTGCATGGCAACGGAGACGGTCTCTGATCTGTCTGAATTGGAGAACTTGGAGGAGCTGAACATGGTGAATTGCGAGAAAGTGGGGGATGTTCCAGGACTCCAGAGCTTGAAATCCTTGAGAAGGCTATACCTGACTGGATGCCACTAGCGTTCTTCGGTAGTTAAGACGATAATTTCTAAGGCTCTCTCTCTCTCTCAAAGAGAACAAAAGAATGCATCCACATGTCCGAAACCTCTGGAAAAGGAAAATTTTATGCGTCAAAACCTCATTGCACGAAAAAGTGGAGAATCATGCCATGCGGGTATAGCAGTCAATTGTAAATTGTAATGCTCGTTTATATAGCAGTCATGACAGTTTGATATTTTGCAGGTTTCTTTGAGGAATTTATGCGTTCCCAGTCTGCGAGGGAGTGAAACTCCAGATTCACCAAATCAAGAGGAAGTGAGCTATGCGGTCCACAAAAACCCTGTTCACAGAGGTGTAATCTTCTTCATCACCAGCGACTTTCCCAGAATATTTGAGAGATCATATTCTCACAATTGTGGATAATCCAGGCAAAGATACTTAAAATGAACACACCTATCTCCAGCACTGCTTTGCCCTAGAAGGGAGTTTCGAAATTGGACGAAGATCAGGTTCACTCATGCCAGTTCTCAGATTTCTACCCGTTGCTTTCCAAGTTGAAAGAGAAGGGCACAAAATTCAGGTGGCAAAGCAGAACCCACCGTTTATTGCTGGAATTCAGCTGAAGTAACGTGGGGCACATTCGATTTTCCAGAGAAACGATGACTTTGATGGAGATAAGCAGCAACAAGATGATGGCTAATGGTCTTTATCGAAAAAGCTTGCCCAGTTTTTAAATCTCTGTAGTTGTCGCTTCAATTTGGTCTATAGTAAGCCCCTGGAAAATAGAAGCAGAAAAGATTGAAGAGAAGGGAACAGGCTTGTGCCTATCAATTGAAATTTGATTCCTGGAAACGAAATCTGAATATACCAGAAGCTCCCTTGTAAACTTGTAATGACATGAACTAGAGGATCCTGAGCTCTTGTTCAGTTGTTTCAAACTCTGTTATTACCCAGAGTGCTCCATTCTATACATATCCACCTTTATTCTATTGCAAAGTGTGAGCAGTTCTTTCTCAAATGGCTTTTCATGCTGATGGATGTATAGAACTCGCTCTTTCTCAATGGTACTATCGAATATTCCCCTTAATACAAGCACAAAGACAGAACTCCGGGAAAGGAGAAATCAAAACCAGGCATAATTTGTTAACTGAACATGTGAGAGCCAAAAGATGATTGAAAATGCTAACAACAGTATAGCTAATGGCTTTCCAACAATTCTAACAGCAAGCATTTGGCCAAGTGATTGTTAATAATCATCATTATCACCTCATCATAAAATAGCAAGTGGTTGGCCAAGCAACCATCATCAACTATCATTAAACACTTGGATTTCATTAAACTTGAATATTTACATTAAAAAAAAAACGGAAATGAGTTTACAAAAAAATTAAACCGCCACCGATCACATCCATTTGTCACTACTGCAGTTTTTGAATGAGCAGTTACCAAAAGTAGGACTACCAACCATGACTTCCACCACTGCAGTTGTATGCCAAACACCACAAGCAGCTCGAACAGTGCGAAGCCCTTTCAAGGGATCCACTTCCTTGGGTATTGATACACTTTTCCAATCTCCATGGCCCAGAACACCGGAGGCGCCATCACTGGAAGCAAGTAACTAGCCAGCAGAAGTGACAACTACAGCATGCCAAATTCAACAGGAGAGGGATGAGACATCACATATACACCTTCCAAGGGTCCACTCGCTCTTTTTGATACCCAGTGGCTCACTTCATTCCCATGCCCAAGAAGACCAAAACTATAAGCTCCATCACCCCCGAGTGTATAAATCACCAGAACATGTATGATACTCGCTTCATATATGTATTGCTGAGAGCATCTATTAGCTTTCGATGCAAGACATAAGAGTCCAGCCATGCCCCAGTCTCTCACCCCATCTCTCCCCTACGAAAAGCTATCTCCTTGCTTGGACTTTAAAGCAGCATGTCATCCACCACAAGCAATATTCTGGACATCAAGTCCGACTGCAGACTCCAAGTCCTTAAAAAGCGAGGAACCCATTTCTACTCCAACATTAGCTCGCAGTCCATGAAGCCCATCACCAAGAACACCATCACCTGTGCCTTCTTCCCCCCCAAATAGAAACTTCCACCATAGCAACACCTTCATCCTGACCAGAACAAACACCCGAAACTAAACTCATTCACAATCCCACACCATCGCCCTCCCTCCATGCCCACACTGTCCACCCTCCAATCCAATCGAGTGAATCGAACGAACCAAGAAGAACCAGGAGTAGAATCAAAAAATCCTAGACTCTTTAAACTCTGTCCCGACCTACTTTGCCTAAAGAACGGCCTATGACCCATGATTAGGCGTAGACTCTTCCAAGCTCATACCTCACGTGACGTTGGGGTATTTTTAAGAATTTTGCAAAAAGGAATCGCCACTAGCCTATTGGGGTCGGCGAAAAACCAAGTGAATAGTATCCTACACTTTCTACGCAAAATCTAGGTCAGGGACTTGATTATACTAATTAACCAATTAGTGCCCTTTCGATATCTAATTTTGTTCATTTTAGAAAAAATGATTTTTTTCAAGTAGTTTGAATTGATTTTATACCTATCCACTAACATGCGAGGTGATTATGCGAGTACACAACCATTAAAATAACAATTAACAATCAAGGAAAATGTTTAAATAAATTGCATGGGAGAGCAAATATTTAACATTAAGGAAAAGATAAATGCCAATCTTAATTGGATTAAAGGGATCAAAACAGTAAAAGTATGCAAACAAGGGTAATTATCTATGAGAACAATTGAAACCCTAAGGTAAAATCCTAAGGGTTTACTCAATCTTTTAGCATAATTTTAGAGTTAAGAAACTTCTAATTTTTGAGAAAATAGCTCATCAAGTCTTTTTGTAAAAATTTTCAAAAGAAAATTTGAATTTCCTGACATTTTTCAATTTTCAATTTTTTTATTTTTCTAATTTTTATCATTTTTTATTTTTTTATTTTTTATTAAAAAACTGGAATTTTCAATATTTTCTAAAAACAATTTCAATTTTTAATGTTTTCTTAAAGTTATTGACCTTTCCGAAAATTTTGAATTTATATTTTTTTTCCGATTTTTTTAATTTTAAATTTTAAATTTTAAATTTTTTAATTATTTTTTTCGTTTGTCCTTTCCTCTTTTGTCCTATTCACTGCAGTCTCCCGCCCTTTTCAGCGACTCCTATTCCCGAAGCCACTTCTTCTTCTTTTTTTCCTTTTTTTTTTATTTCTTTTCTTTTCTTTTATTTTCCTTTTATTTTTCTTTTGCCTTTTGGAATTCTTCTTCTTCGTGCGTTCTCTGCACGCCGGACGCTACTTCTATGCCTTCCCCCAAACTTCACCCAGACAGCAAAACCAGCATAGCAACTAGCGACCCTTCCACCGCCGAACCGCCAATATCTATCGGTTGTCCACTCCGACCGGCGACGACCACCATCAGCCACAAACGCCGGCGGCCAAACCATTTTCGAGCACAAAAAACCCCTTCGGCTCAAGAATACACAATTGCTCCACGAAAATCGTATGAAATCGCAATGGAAACATAAAAGGCAGGCACGGTCCGACGTATATAAGAGCAAGCACGAACCAAACCGAGATTCAACATGGTTGCTTCGCAGTTCTCTCTGGGACATTTTGTCAAACACGAGGTACGCTACTATAACGAGGGGTTTTGGGCTCAACGAAGCTCGAACCATAACGGGATCTTCGACACACGACAAACAAGACATCAGAAACAAAAAGTAAGGCGATGCAGGCCGGAGCTCGCGTGAACTGAACGGCCACGAGCCTCGGTCTGGTATACCCGAGAAAGAGAGCACACACAAAGACCCAGGGGACTTACCTGATTCGGGTGGGCCGCGGTGGCGGACGGCGGCTCTCGGGCGGACGACTGACGATGGCGAAGCTTTCCTTCGAGATCTCTCTCTCCCTTCGAGTCGTCCTCTCCTCTCTCGCTCTCCCTCCCTCCCTCTCGGTTTCTCTCTGGTTCCTCTCGGCTCACATTAAGAGTATAACACAAGATATGGGTCTTTGATAGAAACAGAGGAAAGAAGAAAGAAGACTTCAAGAACGAGAGGAAAGGAAGAAGGTGAAAGTGAGTTCGGTAGCGGCAATAAGAAAGCTGATAAAAACGGAGAAGTTAACAACAAAGATTACAGAATTCGTGAAATTGATTTACCTTTGAGAAATCGGTTTCAATTTTCAATTTGTAAAGTCAAACTCTTTCTTTAATTCGATTAGTTTGTTAGTACTTGTTAAGCTAGTTAGTTTTCATTCGGTTTAGAGCATTTCAGCGGATATAAAAGCTGATAAGAGAAAGGCAAGAGTATGTACTTTCTTATTCATTGAAACAGGCACTCGGTTGAATAATAGACGATTTTTACTCTCGAATCATCTTTCCTTCTTGCTTCCATTCATTGTTCTGTTCATCAAAATCCTTCATGGTATCGGAGCAGTCTTCCCGAGTATGAATCCACCTTCTTCTCAATGAAAAGATGATGAATCTACAGCGAGATTGAAGCTTCATCGATTGCTGTCTTCTGGTGTTGATGGTGAGCATCTTCACGAGAGTATGAATCCACCTTCTTCTCAATGAAAAGATGATGAATCTACAGCGGATTGAAGCTTCATCGATTGCTGTCTTCTGGTGTTGATGGTGGTATGTACTCGTCATTTGAGGATCTGGAAATCGGTTTTCAATACTAAAGAAGAACAATGAGTTGTTTCTTCTTCTAAATCAAGTTCTTATCATCATTGGTAATAGAATCACAACTCTGTTCTCTGTTATGCAAAATCAGTAGGGGATTAGTTTCAGTAATAAAGAATCCTCAAGAATCTGAATGTGAAAATGGCAGCAAGGGTGCAGAAGTATCCATTCCCTATTCATGTTAACATCTCAAACTTTGTTACCATCAAATTAGCCGAAGAAAATTTTCTTCTTTGGCAAGCTCAGTTTCATAGGTTTTTAAGAAGTCAAGATCTGTTCGGTTTTGTTAGTGGAGAAAGTCCACCACCTGCCAAATCATTGCAAATTGAAGGAGAAGAACAGTACTGAAATTATAAACCCTGATTACAATGATTGGATTAAGACAGATCAACTTGTGTCGTCATGGATTAGTGGTGCTGTCTTAGAGAACATACTTAGCCTAATAATTGGTTTAGATCTTTGCGTTTGAAGTTTGCGAGACACTACTTAACCGATTCACACAAAAGTCTGTGGCCAGAGAATTTGAGTTAAGAGGGAAGTTGCAAGGATGTCAGAAACGTGATCGAGCTTTGGCTATATATCTTAGGGAATACAAGTCTATCTGTGATCAACTCAAGGCCATAGGGAAACCTATTGATGAAATAACAAAATTGTTTGGAGTTTTGGAAGGTTTAGGTCAGTATGAAAGTTTTAAGACCACAATATATTGCTTAAAACCACAACCTGAATATGATGAGGTGATATCACATTTGGAGAGATTTGAAGCAAGATTACGAACTACTCGTCAAATCGGTTCGGTCTAATCTAGCCTATTATGGCCAAAGGAAAACTGAACTTCTACAAAGAGAAGTTTTTGACGAGAACCAGCACAAATGTCGGTTTTGGAGAACCAAGAGGATATATTCGTGGAGGCAGGAGTTATGGAAGAGGACGTCCATTTAATAATCGATATCGCAGCTATGGATATTCTGGTAGAAGTATAAGCTACAGACAGAATAATCCAAGTTATGATCAAGGGGAACAACAGTTCAAGCAATTCAACACTATCCCTGGCATTGGTTCTGGTCAAGGTTTTAGACCGTATGCTGGTTCCACACAAAGAAATCCAGATATCAAGACATATCCCTCTAACTCATCAAATCCAAACCCTTCATAAAAATCTGCGGGAAAATAGAGTGACGAAAACACTCGATTAGAGTGTCGAGATCGCAAACGTCCTGGACATGATGCTCTTCCTTTGTTGGTATAGATTCGACAACTCTTATCAAGGCGAGGAAATACCAACAGCACTAGCAGAAATGCATCTTGAAGAACCAGTGGCAATGAATGGTATCCGGACACCGGCGCAACAGCTTCACATCACCGCTAATGCTGGTATTCTTCACAATTCCTCTAAACACATTGGTAATGATACTATTATGATTGGTAATGGCTTATGCTTACCTATTACTCATATTGGTGATGCCTTCCTACCTACTATAGTGGATACTTTACCTTTGAATGATGTGTTAATTGTTCCAGAAATTAAGAAAAATCTTCTGTTAGTCTCAAAATTAACTGATGATTATCCTTGCTCATTTGTCTTTGACAAAATCGGTGTATATATAAAGGATCACTCATCCAGCAGAATCAAGATGCTCGGAAGGAAAGTTAATGGACTCTACCGAGTAGACCCGCGTGTTACAGAAGTCCTCTTTACTCAAAAACACAGGACAGTTGGAGAAGATGTGTGGCACCAACGTTTAGCCCACACAAACTTGAAGGTCTTGGAGTACATGAAGAATCAGCAGTTCATTCACTTTTGCAATACAAAGCTGCGCCTATATGCGGGAGTTGTAAAATAGCTAAAACCTTTGCTTTACCCTTCCCATTATCGAGACTCGTAGCTTCTAGACCCTTAGAACAGATTCATTGTGACATCTCGGGACCTTCTCCGAGTTAATTCATTTCAGCACTTCAAGTATTATGTGATTTTTGTGGACAACTTCTCTCGATTTAGCTGGCTTTATCCGCTGAAACTAAAGTCAGATTTCTATAATGTCTTTCTCATGTTTCGAAGTTAGTAGAAAATCGGTTTGATTGTAGAATCAAGGTCTTCCAATGTGATGGTGGAGGAGAATTCATCAGCCACAAATTCAAGTCTCATCTACAGAATTGTGGAATTCAACAACGTCTGTCCTGTCCTTACACACTTGAACAGAATGGCATATCCGAAAGAAAACATCGACACATTATTGAGATTGGTCTGGCTATGCTTTATCATGCAAGACTTCCTTTAAAGTTTTGGGTTGATGCATTTATAACAGCAAACTACTTGGTTAATCTACTTCCCACTCCAAAGTTACAAATGAAGTCGCCCTACACTATGCTATATCAGCAACAACCAAGTTATGATCATCTCAGGATCTTTGGGTGTGCATGCTATCCATGTCTCAGACCCTATGCACAAAACAAGTTTGATCCAAGATCTCTTACTTGTGTATTCTTAGGTTACAGTGATCGCCATAAGGGATATCGGTGTCTTATTCCCACCACTTTGGTCATATATACATTAGTCGCCATGTTGTATTTGATGAAAGTTTCTTTCCATTCACTCGAAACCGACGGCGACTATCCTCATCATACAAAACTATATCAACGTGGACAAAGGAAGCTCAATTCTTCAACTCTCCAAATGAAGAAGGCAAACAATCCACATTATACGAACATACAAACCATTTACGAACAACAACATCATCACCGCAGCTCACTTACGGGACTCTCCTAGTTCGAATCACATTCAGCCTTGTCTTCATCTCCATTGCCCATAACATCTGCTGATTCTTTAAATTCAGCATCCTCCTCAACCTCTTCTTTGGATCATTTGTCTCGAACTAACTCTGTTAATCGGGAGCTCCTATCTCCACCACCGAATCACCCGGTGATCCTACATTGCTCGAACTTCTTCTTCCCCAATTATCTCATCACACATATCATCTACTCATCCTATGCAAACTAGATCCAAATCGGCATTGTAAAGATCAATCCTCGATATGCCCGCTTAGCTGAATATCAAGTGCCTCTGAGCCACGCTCACTTAAATCTGCACTAGCGAGATCAAGGCTGTATAGAGCCATGAAAGATGAAATGGATGCATTAGATGAAAATCAGACTTGGATACTAGTTCCTCGCACTAGCCAGATGAATGTTATTGGCTGCAAGTGGGTATACAAGACAAAACTTGCACCAAATGGCAGTCTTGATCGTCTAAAGGCTCGGTTAGTAGCCAAGGGCTTTCATCAGGAAGAAGGAGTGGATTTTACAGAAACATTTAGCCCTGTTGTCAAGCATGCCACTATCCGTGTTGTGCTCTCGGTTGCAATAGTACGAGTGGCGAGATCCATCAACTTGATGTGAAAAATGCATTTCTTCATGGCAACTTGAATGAAACAGTCTATATGCGGCGACCTCGGCTTTGTTCATCCACACAAATCTCGGCATGTCTGTCTTCTTAAGAAGTCCCTTTATGGGCTTCGCCAAGCACCACATGCCTGGTTCGATAAGTTCAGCAACTTCCTCCTTGAAGTTGGTTTCTTAAATAGTACCACGATCCATCTCTCTTTATATTGAGAAATGGCCAAGAGATAGTCCTGCTGCTATTATATGTGGACGACATTATCTTGGCCCAGCGGCTCGGACACATTACTACATAGTACGATTCGGTCTCTCGGTCTTCACTTTCATATGAAAGATCTTGGCCATCTTCACTACTTCTTAGGAATTGAAGCAAAACGTACCACTACAGAATTGTTTTTGTGTCAAACTAAATATGCTCTTGACCTACTCAAACGAGCACACATGGTCGACTATAAACCAATCTCCACTCCCTTGTCCACCAACCGGTTATCCTCAAAACCGATCACACCCTTCTCTCCAATCCAGTTGAATATCGAAGTTTAGTTGGTGGATTACAATATTTGACTATAACACGTCATGATCTTGCTTTTGCCACAAATCTATTATGCCAGAAAATGCAACAGCCTACTGTAGGCGATCTTCATCGATTCAAAAGGGTCCTTCGGTATGTTAAAGGCACAATTCATCTTGGCCTCTTCATTCGTTCCCACGGCTCTATGCATTTATATGGCTTCTCGATGCGGGCGGGCTGGGCGTTGTGTAGAGACCAGGACGATCAACAAGCGGTTCTTGTACCTTTCTTGGATCAAATCTCATTTCATGGGCAGCTAAGAAACAATCTCACGTCTCTCGCTCCTCCACGAAGCCGAATATAGAGCACTTGCCTCGGCTACTGTGTTCTAACTTGGATTAGTTTTGTTCTCCGTGATATTGGCCAACCTTTGCATTCTCCAACTCTTCTCTTACGTGACAATCGATCTGCTATCTCACTCACAGACAAATCTTGTTCTCCATGCTCGCACCAAACATATTGAAGTCGACTTCCACTTTGTCCGTGAGAAAGTTTCTTCTAGTTCTCTTCGAGTTCAATATGTTCCGAGCAAATGTCAACTTGCTGACATTTTCACTAAAGCCTTAACACGGCTCACACATTCTACTCTACGGATCAAATTGGGTATCGGTATACTACCTCCTACCAATTTGAGGGGGGATGTTAAGAGTATAACACAAGATATGGGTGCTGATAGAAACAGAGGAAAGAAGAAAGAAGACTTCAAGAATAGAGGAAAGGAAGAAGGTGAAAGTGAGTTCGTAGCAGCAATAAGAAAGCTGATAAAAACAGAAGTTAACAACGAGATTATAGAATTCGTGAAATTGATTTACCTTTGAGAAATCGGTTTTCAATTTTCAATTTGTAAAGTCAAACTCTGTTCTTTAATTCAATTAGTTTGTTAGTACTGTTAAGCTAGTTAGTTTTCATTCAGTTTAGAGCATTTCAGCAGATATAAAAGCTGATAAGAGAAAGGCAAGAGTATGTACTTTCTTATTCATTGAAACAGAGCACTCAGTTGAATAATAGACGATTTTTACTCTCTGAATCATCTTTCCTTCTTGCTTCCATTCATTGTTCTATTCATCAAAATCCTTCAAGCTCCTCCTCAGCTCTCTCGGTTTCTCACAGTTGCAGAAGAAGGGCGTCGGGGAGCCGGATTCCGTGCACGGTCGAGCCTCTCTTTGGCTCTCCACCCTCTCTCAAGTACTTCTCTCGCTCTAGCTCTCACTCTCGAGCACCTCTCTCGCTCAAGCTCTCTCCGTCTCTTCGGCCCCCTTCTCTGCTCTCTCTCCGTTCTCTCCCACCGTGCTTCTGTTCTCACCCTTTTTTTGTTCTTCCCGTTCTGCTTTTTCCTTGCCCGATGCCCCCCTCTGCCGAGAAAATATTGGGTGGTCCGGGAGCTCCACGTCAGCGTGGTCCCCGGCCACTCACGAGGTGCCATGTGGAGGGATGGGCCCATTTGGTGTCTTCTGCGTCTTCTGCCTTCTTCCCCTCTCTCTCTCCCTCTTCCTAGCTTGCCGAGCCCTCTCTCCTCCTCCTAGCCTGCATACTCTCTCTCCTGTCGAGCATTTATTGCGGTTTAAGCTTTTGTCTTTCCTTCTCAAACGAAGGAAAGAGAAGCTCCGTTCGTTCCTCTGTCCCTCTCCATTTTTTTCCTTTCGAAAATTTGAATCTGAAAATCTCTCTCTCCGCGCTCGTTTCTGCTCCGCCGTGCATCAAGCGGCCGTTCTCCTGCCGTCGCCGACGAACCACATTACGGCCGCCCCAACCCCGGTGCTCGCTCGCTTCTCTCTTCGGGCTCGTTGCTGCTCCGTCGTGTTCGTTCCGGCGTTCCCGGGATCGCAGATGCAGCACGCGGAGGAGAAGCAGGCCTCTTCGAGCTCCCCTCAACGTCGGCGAGCATCGCCCACCGAGCGAGACCCCCACACACCGGAAGGCTCGGAGGCGAGGTTGCTGGAGAAGAAAGGTTGAGCCCCTCCGCCTCCGCTGGTTGCTTCCATCGCTCCCCACCCTGACGCCGACGCCGCCGACGCTCCTCCGCCTCCCTCTCGCGACGTCCGCTCTGCTCTCTCTTTCCCCCTCCGCGAAGTCGTGCCTCTCTTCCAGCGAAACGCGACGCCGACGGCCCTCCACCTCCGCCTCCGCCGGTTCACTCCGTCGCCCTCGACTCCGACGCCGCCTCCTCCCCTGAACCCGACTCTGACGCCGACGCCCCTCCGCCTCCCTCTTGCGACCTCTAGTCCGAAGAAAAGCCGACTAGAGGTCGTGAGAGAAGGCAAACAAGCTCAAGTGGGAAATGTCGCTGGAAATCATTCCAGACGCCAACCGAGTGCCTGTCAATGCCAAGATACCAGCTGAGCTCTACAGTTTGACTAAAGGTACCACAGATTATGCGTGGTTTACGAAAAGGTTAGCATTGATGACTTTTCTTCGGTCAAGAGAGCAAAATTTTGGTAATAGCAATTTACTGAAGCAAAAATTTGGAATGCTGCACCGACTCATTGCAGCTTAGATTTGGGAGTCCGTGATCTGCCAATGCGAAAAGACATAAAGCCAATTCTCCGCGTAGCCAGTCTCGGTCATGCAAATGCTTGCATTTGTAAATGGAGAGTTCATCGGTAAGCAATCTCACTCTTAGAATAACAACTGACTTATTAGGCACTCAAAACAGAGAATGGCAACCGCTAGCCAATTATTAAGCAAATTAATAGAGCGTGTTGATGATATTGTTCAGGATCTGCCCATGGCAGTCACGTCGACAAGAGCTTTGTCCTGCAAAAGCCTATCGACTTGAAGCCTGGAGTGAACCATATTTCTCTGTTGGGTTCAACAGTGGGTCTCCCGGTAAGAAGCTCTAATCGATTCCATTTGTGCTTTTTCCTCTAACTCGAGAACTAGGCTGATGAATCTTGCCCAGTCGTGTAGGACAGCGGAGCCTACATGGAGCACCGATATGCAGGGCCTCGTCTAGTGATGATCCTAGGTTTGAACACCGGGACACTGGATTTGACACTTAATGGCTGGGGTCATCAGGTACAGATAGATGACTCGAGAAAGGAACATTGGCTGTGGCCGAAAGTAGACAAACCATCCTGTTTTCGTAAATAATATTGATCAAAATGAAATTGGATTTGTGATGCAGGTGGGCTTGGATGGAGAGAAGGTCCGAGTGTACACACAGTCAGGGTCGTACCGAGTGCAATGGATGGAAGCTACTAAGGGAGTTGGGCGTGCTCTTACATGGTACAAGGTAAGGCATAAATGATCTCTCTTTAACAACATACCATGATATGGCATCCTGAATTTTCGCACTTCAGGTCATCGTGAGATTGGAATTTACTAGTAAAATGCAGAGAATATGACAATAGATCCAACATTAGCATCCCATCAACACTTGGCTAGTTTCTGAATTCCTGAGGAGAGGCCCCATGAGAATTCAGTGTAAATTTGACTAGCTACATCTTTTCGAATCGTCTGAAAACTCGATTGTCATGTATAAGACTGTCTAAATGCAATCGCCTACTGATCATTGCTTTTGCAGACATACTTCGATGCTCCAGAAGGAGATCAACCCGTCGCCATTCGCTTGCCTCAAATGACCAAGGGAATGGTTTGGGTCAATGGCAAGAGCATTGGCCAATACTGGTACACTTACCTTTCCCCGAACTCAGTCGGAGTAAGTACCTGCAAAAGTTCACCCAAGAAAGATACCGCCAAGTAAAATGTAACGCAATTTTGATTTATCCGGTTTTCCCTTCGCTTTATCAGGTACCATATCCCAAGATCCTTCATAAACTCAACCGACAATCTACTCGTTGTGCTGGACGAAGACGGAGGCAACCCTGAATCAATAGAGATCCTCAGTGTCGACAGGGACACGATCTGCAGTTACATCACCGAGAACCATCCCCCCAGTGTGAAGTCATGGGCAAGAAAGAACAGCCACTTCCGCACGGTCTTGGACGAAGTGAAAACAGCAGCACACCTGAAATGCGCCAACCACAAGAAGATTGTGGCCATCGAGTTTGCGAGCTTTGGCGACCCTTACGGCATCTGCGGGAACTTCAACTACGGAAAGTGCACATCACCCATTTCCAAGGACGTCGTCGAGAAACATTGCCTGGGAAAAACTAGCTGCACGGTTCCGATTGAGCAAGGGCTCTTCGACAAGGGCAATGATGGCTGTCCCGGTATAATGAAGACATTAGCTATCCAGGCCAAGTGCTCCCACTAGAAGCACAGGGTGGCCTATAATTTTCCTCTACAGATGGTTTTAAAAGCATTACTTAGCTAACATTTGTAATTCTTCACGACACATGAATAAAATTTTCATCCTCTACAGGGTGACCTTCCTTCAAAGGCCTACCATCTACGATGAACTTATGAACCCTATGCTGACAATATCCTAATGCGAACATGTTCAAGCACAACACCACAAAGTCCCTTTAAAGACTAGGTCTTCTGGCTCATCGGAGGGGTTACGAGCAGCTTATTCTCTTCATTACCATGAAAGCATCTCGGAAAAGAACAGTCGGCACAAGGATCAAACTCATCCACAGTACATTTTTTGAACATGAATTGGCAAAACATCCAACATAATTAGCACGGATGGTTCCACCAAACTAGATATTCTTTCTGCATTAGAAACCACAAATGCAGACGCCACACATCCACGAGCAAACCAATTGAACGAAATCGCTTCCATTCGATTATGCAATAATAGAATAAACATCGAAAGTAGGTATAGAAGAGGATAAAGCTATTTTTGTCGTTTCTTACTCCCTTCAAATCCATCTTTTATGACATACATGTATGATAGTTAAATAGAGCAAGTTGAAATGGAAAGGGGGCAAAAACAAATGGGCACTATTTATTTACACGCTCTAGTAGGCTGCAAGGGTAGGCTTCAAATTCTCTCATTACAGCTCCGGGCTTCCTGAATAAAATCCAATCAAAATCTGAAAGAAGAAGATGCAAAGGCTTAGCAACAGTTGTCAAGAAAAACAGAAGCTGCCAACAAACCAAGACTGCAAAACCTTACATGGGAGACATTTGGATTGCCTATATTTAGGACAAAAAATGATGCCATTTCTTGGGAAATCTGCAGAACATGATGCTACTTCCAACACCAAGATCATCAAAGACCAGATATTGACCCCATCTTCTAATTTACACAGACCTTTTTGTTAGTCTTAAAATCTCACGATAAATCAAAAGATCCTTGCCCTTCATTGATAGCGTAAAGCAATTTCTTGTACGTAATCTCCTGTTTAAGTTGCAGCAAATAGTTAGCGATAGATGCAAATGACTAATGACAGTGAACAGACAGAATAATGAACTTCTACAATTATATATGGTACCTTTGAAGAATATGGGGGAAGTTTTAAGTAATTAGCACAAGTCATCACGCTTGGCAAGTCGTCATCTGCCGACTCTGAAGGACCAGTTCCATTAGTTGGTACAGTACTGGCAGTAGAAGAATGCTGCACAAATGAGAACAAAATTATTACGGCTTGAATTACTTTGGTGATCCACAACTAAATCAGCACATGCAGCTAGATCTTCATAAAAATGAGTGATCGAAAAAGCATGCACATAAAATTCCAAATGACACTGTATCCACATGAGCTAGGAGCCTAATTACACCAAATGCTACAGTGTACTTGTAAATCCATATCTGATGCTACTTGGCAAGTTCACGAAGTAATGCAAAGATCAAGAGTGCCCCTTCGATATGGATCCATGTTATCTAATCATTTCATACCTTCCGCACAATTGTCAGCTTTGGATTCAGTACAGCCAGACCACCTGGAGGAAGTCTTGGAGCCCCGGTAACAAACTGGCAGAAGGCCCGCTGCTGCTCAGGTGTGAACTATCCCATGATCTCAAGTAACTATTGTTAAAAAAAAAAAAAAAAAAAATCTGTGAGCTTTTAAGAAGCCAATAACCACAACCAAAACAGAGCTCCAGATCTACTGAAGAAACACACATATAAAATTGCTGGGCTCTTAGCAGTGTAGCCATGATCAAATTTTATGTGCTCCGCAAGTGTCTCTTCCTGGGAAAATTTCTATGGACAACTAAAATACATTTGCCGAGTGTCTGGTAAAGCTTGATGACAATGCCAATGCCAAATTTACCTCCCACATCTCTCTACAGCCACAGGGTAGATAGTCCAGTGCATGTGGAGTAAATATTTGTAGAGATGAGATGTCAAAAACCTGACCAACATATACCGCAAATCAGGTACAATTCTAAAGCGAGAAAAGAGAATCACGCTCACCATTATATTTTTAGTTTTAAAGCATGAGTTAACTGAGCTGCCATGCAAGAATAAAGCCATGACAGAATCATCAAATCAAGATGTTTGGTATAACTGCACAATACTTTATGCCATTCTTATCAAAGCTGTATGGCCTAAAGCCCTCTTGTTTTCATATCACACATTTTTTTAATAGAGGATTATCCCTTTCAGGCAACAAAGTTGGCGAAGTTATCACAATGGTTTCATAGCACACGAACTTATTTCATCAAAGACCATGAAGGCACTTAACCTGATTGAACCCTGCTCTGAATGCCTCCCATCTGTCGAGCAATTCCCGTTTTGACAGTCGCATCAACCACCAAGGATAAGAATTCCTCCAGGTTATTTATGTCAACCTGAAAAATAACAAGGAAATAAATTCCAAATAAAAAACAAAAGCTCTAGACGCAATTAGTAATGTAAGTCACAAAGCCATACAGTTTCGTCCCCTGACTTCAGGACATAGTTCGGATAACCAGGAAGTATAAAATCGAAACAGAGATCTTCAATTCAGGCCCCGCGAAAATGTAAATCAGCAATTGCATCACGATTGTCGTCACTGCTTGATTCCAGAAATCGTTTATGGCAAACAAGAGCATGCAACTCTTCCTATACCTTCCCAACCTCGGCATCAAAAGAGATGATATCATGCAAATCAAGCTCCTGGATCAAATGAAGTAGAGTTATATCACTTTATGCAAAATGCAGCTTTCACAAAAGAGATCATGAGGAAGGTGCCTACTTGTCCAAGCACAAGCTTATAGAACGTTGGAGACATTGGCAGGTCCAAAAGCCGTCCATCTTGAAGAGCTTTAGCCATTACATGTCCCACCAACCGGAAATACTCAACTACCTTGGAGAACTTACTGCTATTGGAAACATCAGCATTTGGAGGCCAAGGGCGAGGGAACAAGAAGAAAAGGGGACTAGAGGTCGCGAGAGGGAGGCGGAGGGGCGTTGGCGTCAGAGTCGGGTTCAGGGGAGGAGGCGGCGTCGGAGTCGAGGGCGACGGAGTGAACCGGCGGAGGCGGAGGTGGAGGGCCGTCGGCGTTGCGTTTCGCTGGAAGAGAGGCACGACCGCGAGAGAGAGAGAGAGCAAAGCGGACGTCGCGAGAGGGAGGCGGAGGAGCGTCGGCGGCGTCGGCGTCAGGGTGGGGGGCGATGGAAGCAACCAGCGGAGGCGGAGGGGCTCAACCTTTCTTCTCCAGCAACCTCGCCTCCGAGCCTTCCGGTGTGTGGGGGTCTCGCTCGGCGGGCGACGCTCGCCGACGTTGAGGGGAGCTCGAAGAGGCCTGCTTCTCCTCCGTGTGCTGCATCTGCGATCCCGGGAACGCCGGAACGAACACGACAGAGCAGCAACGAGCCCGAAGAGAGAAGCGAGCGAGCACCGGAGTTGGGGCAGCCGTAATGTGGTTCGTCGACGACGGCGGGAGAATGGCCGCTTGATGCATGGCGGAGCAGAAACGAGCGCGGAGAGAGATTTTCAAATTCAAATTTTCGAAAGGAAAAAATGGAGAGGGACAGAGGAGAGAAAATATTGGGTACGTCTTATGTAGACAGCCTGGCAAACAAGAAGGCGGTGGGAGCGCGACACGTGTCCTCGTGAGACCCATAAGGTCGGGCGCCATCTTCCTCTCCTCGATCTCGACTCGGCGCTTCTTTCTCTCTCTCTCTCTCTCTCTTCCAAATAACTCGGCTGTTGGCTCGGCTCGGCTCGACTCGGTTGGCGTAAGAAAGGACGGGTAATAAATGCGCAACACTCCCGCTTAAATTTTCTCTCTCTTGCTTGAATTTTTTGATTTTGTCTCTCTTTCGTGGAAGAGCGAGACGGAGCGAGCTGCACTTATTTCCTCCGTTTCCTTCTCGGCGCATCCCACCCCCTCCGCCTCCGCCTCTCAAAAAGCCTCGCCGATCATCTACCTCGTCACGTCGCCTCCTCCAAGAGCCCCGCCGTGTCGCAACTGGTTTCTCAAACCTTCGCCTCCAAGCTGTTTCCAACGTGGAGATCGAGGTTTGTGCTGCGTGGTCTCTCGGCAACTCACGGGCCTCCCGTCCGGTGCCTCCCTCCGACGAACTCGTCATCAACTCCGACTCCGAGCCGCCGCCGCGCCGATGGCGTCCTCCGTCTCTGGTATCTACTCGTCCTCCCCCTCCCTCGGGCCGAAGACGTCGCCCGCCTCCGCCGCGAAGCCGTCGGCCTCCCGGCGGAGGGAGGCGGCCTCGGTCTCGTTCCGGCGGCGCCCGGGCTCCCGTCGTCGGCCGGGTGTTGTCCTGTCGGCCGCTGCCCGATCGGTCGCGAGGGGGATCTCGGTGGACCTAGGTAGGGCCGACGGCGTGGCGAAGAAGGAGAGCGCGGGCTAGAGGGCCGGGAGGATTTGCGCTCGCGTGGACGAGTACGTGGACTGGCTACACCGGCCACCGGAGCTAGGGCTTTTCCTTGGACGTGAGCCAAGTCGGGTCACGGACGAGTTCGTGGAGGAGATAGAGCCTTGGTTCCGAGGCGCGTTCAAGGCGATGGAGGAGGAAGGGCGCGATCGCGAACCTGGCCCAGACGAGGGCCGCATGGTCGGGCACTACTAGTTGAGGAAGTCGGAACTCGCGCCGGCCGGGTTCCTGAAGGCGCATATTGAGAGCACGCTTGACGCGGTCTGCGGTCTGCAATTTCCCCCTATTCTTCTTTAATTGTTGTTTCCTGAGTTTAATGAGCTCGTGGTAATGATAATAATGATATCTATTGCTCCTATTCTAGAGGATTCTTAGAAGAGAAGCTTGACGATCGGTTTATTTGTTGACATTTGCTGAATGCCAAGTGTCGGGAGTTCTGTTGAAAGATGATAAAATTTTATTCATTGGAGCAAGTTCTCAATAAGACAGGAAGCTTGTGACTTTTAACTTACAATGTTGGACACTCTGTCATATAGGTTTGTCTTTCGGTCGACTTAGATGGATGTTAGAGCTCCCGAACGACAGAGATAGTCAGATAGATCGGTATCCTTTGCTAATGGAACAAGTGGAGAGTAGTAGTGGTCATCAGCACATAATTGATGTAGAGAGAAATGGGGACGCCTCATTGACAGCATCTCATGGTGATCAGCAACGTAGGGTAGACTCGACAGAGGATGAGGATGGACTTTCGCCTATCATGCCAGCCCTTGCGGATCAAACAACTGTAAATTCATCAAACAGATTGAACTGCAGAATTCCTCTAGCACGAGAAGAAGGAGTGATGATTACCACCAGCATCAAACAAGTCCATTGAATTTTGGACTATGGATTTCAGTGGAGTTAGTTGTCACTTTGTGGGTCAAATTATAGCATCCATAGTGGTTTTTGTCATTGTCAAGACATGAAAATCCAGAGGCTCCACTATTTGCATGGGTTGTAGGTTATGCATCTGGTTGTGTGGCAACACTTTGCCTATTCTTTCTTTGGCGTTATCATTCGGCAACCGTAGTAGTGATCAGCAGTCCGGTCGATCCCATCGAGGGACTTCTCATAGTAGTCAATCGAGCCTAGCTCTTATACAGCTATCTGTCACACAGTCCACGAGATGAGGGCAATCAACATTCTGAAGAATTGGCATCATGGAATGGCCAAATTGCGAGACACTCTCGAGTTCACGGTAAGTTCAATCGTTTCTTATGCTTCTCATGGATGATGATTGCTTCTCATCTATTCAAATTGAATTTCAATTTGCGTTGTGGGATTGTTGGCATCATTCAGAATAACCTAGTCTATACAATCTATGATAGATGGAATCAACAGCTAATTTCGTTTTTGTAGAATTAGTGGGCTGGTGGACCATTTCAAGATGGCCTTAGACTGTTTTTTTGCTGTATGGTTTGTTGTCGGCTATGTGTGGATTTTTGGATTCACTCTTCACCTTCTGATACTCCGAAACTGTTCTGTTCTGTCTATACATGTAATTGCTGTGCTTGATGAAATATGTGTTGTGGCCCTTTTGCAGGTTATGTATAGCATTTCTAACTTTTAGCTGTATTGGATATGCCATGCCTTTTATACTATGTGCAACAATTTGTTGCTGCCTACCTTGCATAATATCTGTTCTGGGCATCCAAGAAGACTTTTCGCAGACAAGAGGAGCCACCTCAGAAACCATCAATGCTCCTCCTATCTACAAATTCAAGGTGAAGCAAGACTTAAATGCTGACGGTGAGGAATTTAACACAGGAGGAAGTGAAGGCGGGGTCTTGGCTCCAGGGACAGAAAAGGAGTGTTTCTTGTCAGGAGAAGATGCGGTAAGCATAAAATCCACTTATGTCCTCCCATTCCAATTCTGGAGTTCAAGCACCCTCCTGCTGAATTTTGACCTATAATGTAGGGCTAGCATTTGATTTCGCGTCCTAAAAAGAAAGGCCTCGCCTCACATCTGCTTGTACGTTCCTTAACATGGTGAAACTATCATGATAGCAGCAAGTCGCAAATGCTTACTATCGGCAGCTAGGCATGATATTTATCTTCAAGCAGACAAAGTGATGTTGCCATTGTATTTGTGCAGGTTTGCTGTATTTGCTTGTCAAGATATGAAGATAACGATGAACTTAAAGAGCTACCTTGTCACCATGTCTTCCACGTTGAGTGCATTGATAAATGGTTAAAGATCAATGCCTCATGCCCCCTCTGTAAAAGTGAGATTAGCGAGAGCAGTGGGCTTTCGCAATCTGACAGAGACAGCTAGAACTGAGGACGAGTTTCAAGTAGCTCAAGAATTTGCATAAGGGAGCTGCCCATGAATGTGCCAACTACAATGTTTGCTCATCGGACTTACGATGAAACAGGGCCTCTTCGCAGATACGTGTATTGACTTGGCACAGGTAGCAGAGGTTATATCTGCAAAGAGGTTCTCTTGTGACGCATCGGATGATTTACCATTGCTACACTACACTATGTAGAAGTGAATCTCTTGCTTGGGAGTGGTCCCACCTTCTCAGGACATGTAAATGTGAGGTCGAAGTTGAATGGTCGGCTCATACGCCGGGTCCCGTGAAACGATCTGGGGTGCTGCAATGGCAAAGGAATCTTTGCGCACAGATCCTATCTCGGGATAATGGTAATGATGTATATAGCTTGTTCGAAAATACAGCACATGGTGTATTCAATCATGTAAATTGCGATAAACTGTAACTATTCATCGTGTCATGTTCTCCTATTTTAGAGCCCTAGAGTGGGCATGCTTAAGATAAATGGAGGACCTCAGTACTATTGCTGTTACAGACAGTTACCAAAGGCTGATCAAGAAATAGCTAGCATAGTGCGTAATCAAAGTTGTAGCAATATGCTAAAAAATTGCTGATATTTGCAGAGAACAACTTTAGTTTTATCTTTCCTCTTTTAAATAAAAAGATTGAAGACAGATGAGCAATAGAATTTGGAAGAACGTGATGGACAAAAACTGATCATGGATAGAGCAATAGCAATTTAGTCTTTGGTTTTGTTTTAGATTCTATTTGTTTCATAGATTTGGAAAATATTTTTTTAATATTAATCACTTAGATCAAATTCAACTAATTAGTTCATGAAAAGTTCTCTCCATCCCTTGCAATTATGTATGTCTAAATATTTTTATGAACGTTAAAAATATCTTATTCATTAATTTTTTATAGGCAATACAAGTAATATTCATTTTTAAAAGTGATACAAATGCATAATTTTTAAGATACACTGTACACAGTATCAAAGATCATTCCACACCATCCCTCACAAGATATGAGAGCATTGCGCAAGTGATCGGTTTGGGACTCAGAAAAGAAGAAAAATGGCTTTTTCTTGAACTTACATATTTCGTGCCATTCATATTACTATTCTGGTTGTGGTCTCAGAAGGGAGATGAGGCTACATAATTTCAACCTCCTTATTTTGGTGCGAAAACAGCAAAAATGGCATACCGTTATTTTCGCATTTTCTAAATTTATTTTTAGAGTTTCAGACGACTTAAAAGCAGGAGAAATTGCCAAAGGCCTCAAGAGATAATTTCTTTGAAGGTTGTTTCAGGGAAAACTAGAAGAAAAGAAAAAGAAAATTAAACATTTTCCCTACAATCTAGGGAAATTTCCGTAACAGAAAAAGATAAAGTCCAGCAAAACATATGGCTCCTCTACAACAACAACCCATTAGGAGACCACTTGTCTTCATCCATTTCATTAGTGATACGAAAAAATCAAAGAAGATAAATTAGAAGATAAATTAGGAGGTTCATATTAGCAAGGATAACATAGAGCCAAGGCCCGAATCACTCACTTGCATACCAAAAAATAGAAAACTTTCATGACCTGAAACTAGAAAACGAAGAACAAAAACCAACCCAGGAGAGCATGTCTTATTGATGCAAAATCTATCATTTGTAACATCTCATTCCAAAATTTTTCACAGAACGCAATGTTTATACAAAGGAAAAACAATGGTGGACATAAATAAGGGAAGTACAACATGTCTCCAGAAGTAAGTTTGCAGAGGCCACTTGTTCTTAAGGCTGATGAAGCATCCGTTCTTCAAAATTTCTCCTATGGCTCCACCTCAGGATGTCCTATAGATTGTAAAACTAACAATGCAAAAAGGGAAACCTTAGCTTAATGCATATTCCCATTGCCCAAAATGAGCTTTCAACTCCACTTGTTAGATAGAGAGGTCCTTAAAAGCTTCCAGTTTTCCATTTGACGCAAGAGAATCCATGCTTATGCCACCCGCAGGATGGTTGACTCCATTTTCAGGATTACTAGAAATCTGGTTGTACGAGGACTTTAGAACTGCAGAACTGCGACTTCCTTCAAAATATGTGGAGTGCGGGAAGTATTCAGCACAACGTAATTTCCATCCTGTTGAAGATGTATTTTACAAGTGTCAGAGACACCATCTCAAAAGTCAAATCTAGCTTTATCCAATCATAATATCCCATCTTTGTATTCAGTAAAATGAGTAGTCCAATAAGGAAGTAGGGATAGAAGAATGGTCATCAGTAACGAAATTCACCGACGAGATCCCTCCCTGACTCTCACACCCCAACACACACCCACCCAGCCACCCACTTGCTACCCTATACTGCTGCTACTCCAATTATTTCAACAGATACTCCACATTTTAAGCATAACTTTACCAAAAACAGTTGATGAGATCAAAACTTACTTGATGCAGCATCCATATCAACCACTGCTGAGGAGAGTAGCTTGTGAACCGCAATACAATCCTTGAGTTTCCATTCCTTAACTGATCTGAGTGCTCCATTTCTATGCAACATAACGTGGACATGCTCAACAGATTATCAAGGGGATGGCAGCGTAAAACGGTCCAAAACAAATGAAATGAAGACGGTAGACCTTCGTTGCACCAAACAGTACCTTTGCACCAAGTTGTTGCTTGAATCCTCAATTAATTTCACAGCCTTGCCCTTATTGCTGGGTTCCAAAAGATACAGCATTTCTGCAGCAGCTGCCTTGTGCATCAAGGAATCTGCACACACAAAAAAAAAGACCAAGCACACTTAGAACCTGTTATAACACACATAAGAAAATTGTCTGATGTTGAGGATACCTTTATGCTTATTGAGGAATGACTCATTTGCCTCTAACAGAGACTTCCCATGCAAATGACTGCAAGATGAACAATTGTATGTGTTAAAAGACTGCCATATTGAAAAAACAAACAAGAAAGATATAGCAAGTCCAAAAGACAGGTTGTAAAGAACCTGATTTATGGTCGTTCAGCTTCTAATACAGTGCAAATAAGTTTCTCAGAGTCAGTAGCTGGGGCAGCCATGGAACTAACTACGTGGAAAAACTTTAACTGCAGCATAAGAAGCACCCATCAGGAACAACACCAAGCCGTCAAAATCTCTAGCAACCGGGGAAACAATATAGACCACCACTGAAAAGAATTGAGGAAAAAGCAGCAGCAACACAGATCAACATACTATGACTTGCATCAAAATTTACAGACACCCAAAAGATGCAACAAATATATCAACAGCTCAACCCAAGGAGTTAAGAGGACATATGAGAATGATAAAATATCTCGAGTGCAAACTAGAGAGGAACTAACCAGGCACCTATGTGTGTCAGGGCTTTCTGCGTCCAACCGGAGCAGCTGCTTCACCGCCTGGGTTTATGAAAAGAGCAGCATATAAAGATGCATATATTAAAATGGAGGTAAGTAGAAAATTAAATTGCAAGCAGCACATATATAGGAAAAAGAAACAGAACATTTATCAGCTTGTCATTAAGTTACTCCGAACAATATGTTTCAAGAAGTTTCAAGAGTAAGAAAGTCACTGGACAAAAGAAAAAAGAAGCAAAGTAACCCCCAGGCAAAATTACCTGAAAAGCAAGCAAAGTTTTCCACTTTCTCATATTTACTTCAAACGAAAGAATGTGTGTTTCCAAAGAATCAGGTGAGCTCCTTTGAAGCCGCTTCAATTACTTTGTTGCCTCTGATAGTGGATCCTCGACCTACCACCACATATACATAATGGAATCCTGGTCACAGCAGCAACTTTTAATCAAAAGGAAGTTACATAATATATGAAGCCAAAAAAGAAGATTGCGCAGGAATATTACATACACTAATTTATCAGGAAGAAGCTGCTCATTGGTACATATCATGCTCTCTCTAGAAACGATAAAGCACATTTTTTGGCAAAAGGAATGTAATCACCAATTCCAATATTAGTATTTTCATGTGCTATTCAGAATCAAAATGGGCAGGCATTCGCGTTTATGACAGAATGCCTATCCCCCCTCCTTTACGAGACACTTTTTTTTTAATCGTAGCCTAACTATTTCCCATTTCATAGATGGATATCTAGGGACTCAAGTCTAAATAAAATTGATTGTACACAATTGTAATTTGCACCAGACATATTTTACTTGAGTAATTATGAAAATTGAATCTGACAAGAAGATACCTGGTAAGTCCAGCTAACTTGGTGCTATAATTTGACCCACGGTGACAACTAACTCCACTGAAATCCATAGTCCAGAATTCAATGGACTTGTTCGATGCTGGTGGTAATCATCACTCCTTCTTCTCGTGCTAGAGGAATTCACGGAGTTCAATTTGTTTGATGAATTTACAGTTGTTTGATCCGCAGGGGCTGGCATGATAGGCGAAAGTCCATCCTCATCCTCTGTCGAGTCTACCCTGCGTTGCTGATCACCATGAGATGTTGTCAATGAGGCGTCCCCATTTCTCTCTACATCAATTATGTGTTGATGACCACTACTACTCTCCACTTGTTCCATTAGCAAAGGATACCGATCTATCTGACTATCTCTGTCATTTGGGAGCTCCAACATCCATCTAAGTCGACCGAAAGACAAACCTATATGACAGGAGTGTCCAACATTGTAAGTTAAAAGTCACGAGCTTCCTGTCTTATTGAGAACTTGCTCCAATGAATAAAATTTTATCATCTTTCAACAGAACTCCCGACACTTGGCATTCAGCAAATGTCAACAAATAAACCGATCGTCAAGCTTCTCTTCTAAGAATCCTCTAGAATAGGAGCAATAGATATCATTATTATCATTACCACGAGCTCATTAAACTCAGGAAACAACAATTAAAGAAGAACATGGGGAAATTGCAGACCGCAGACCGCGTCAAGCGTGCTCTCAATATGCGCCTTCAGGAACCCGGCCGGCACGAGTTCCGACTTCCTCAACCAGTAGTGCCCGACCATGCGGCCCTCATCTGGGCCAGGTTCGCGATCGCGCCCTTCCCCAGCTCCTCCATCGCCTTGAACGCGGCCTGGAACCGAGGCTCTATCTCCTCCACGAACTCGTCCGTGGACCCGACTCGGCTCACGTCCAAGGAAAAGCCCTAGCTCCGATGCTGGTGTAGCCAGTCCACGTACCTCATCCACAGCGAGCGGGAATCCTCCCCAGCCCTTTAGCCCGCGCCTCTCCTTCTTCGCCACGCCGTCGGCCCTACCTAGGTCCACCGAGATCCCCCTCGCGATCGATCGGGCCAGCGACAGGGACAACACCCGGTCGACGACGAGGAGCCCGGCGCCGCTCGGGAACGAGACCGAGGCCGCCTCCCTCCTGCCGGAGGCCGACGGCTTCGCGGCGGAGGCGGGCGGCGTCTTCGGCCTGAGGGAGGGGGAGGACGAGCAGATACAGAGACGGAGGACGCCATCGGCGGCGGCGGCTCGGAGTCAGAGTTGATGACGAGTTCGTCGGAGGGAGGCAATCGGACGGAGGCCCGGGAGTTGCCGAGAGACCAACGCGAGCACAAACCTCGATCTCCACGTTGGAAACATCGGCGAAGGTTTGAGAAACCAGCTGCGACCGGCGGGGCTCTTGGAGGAGGCGACGTGATAGAGGTAGATGATCGGCGAGGCTTTTTGGAGAGGCGGAGGCGGAGGGGGTGGGATGCGCTGAGAAGGAAACGGAGGAAATAAGTGCAACTCGTTCGTCCGCTCTTCCACGAAAGAGACAAAACCAAAATCGTTCCGTCTTGCTCTTCCACGAAAGAGAGACAAAATCAAAAAAATTCAAGCGAGGAGAGAGAAAATTTAAGCGGGAGTGTTGCGCATTTATTACTGTCCTTTCTTCTGCCAGCCGAGTCGAGCCAAGCCGAGCCAACAGCCGAGTTATTTGGGAGAGGAGAGAGAGAGAGAGAGAGAAAGAAGCGATGAGTTGAGATCAAGGAGAGGAAGATGGGGCCTGACCTTATGGGTCCCACGAGGACACGTGTCACGCTCCCACCGCCTTCTTGTTTGCCAGGCTGTCTACATAAGACGTACCCAATATTTTCTCGAACAGAGGAACGAACGAAGCTTCTCTTTCCTTCGTTTGAGAAGGAAAGACAAAAGCTTAAACCGCAATAAATGCTCTGACAGGAGAGAGAGTGTGCAGGCTAGGAGGAGAGAGGGCTCGGCAAGCTAGGAAGAGGAGAGAGAGAGGGGAAGAAGGCAGAAGACGCAGAGGACACCAAATGGGCCCACCCCTCCACATGGCACCTCGTGAGTGGCCGGGGACCACGCTGACGTGGAGCTCCCGGACCACCCAATATTTTCTGCCCCTCTCTGCTCTAACCTCTGCTGCCTTTTGCCCTTTTTTGCAGGTTTTGCGCGCGCGAGTTGGAGGAGGGAGAGGCTAGCGTGGGCCGGGCCGAAAGGGAAACGGGCTGGGCGCGCGAGGAAAGAGAAGCGGGCGGTGGGCCGAGGCCAATGCCGAGATCCGGCCCCAACTCGACCTCAAGGCGTTTTTTTTTGTTTTTCTATTTTTTGTTGTTTTGTTGTTTTGTTTTTCTTTTTTTCTCTTTTTTTTAGTGAGTAATTCCTAATTTTGTACACGATTAAATCTTAAATAAAATCGTAAAATTTAGATGTCAACAAACTCCTTAGATGTAATCGACGCTCCTGCTCCTCCAACTAGGGATGGAGCTCGTGGGTTAGAACTTGAAAGGTGTAAGGAGCGATTTGTTTTCGGCGGACAGCCTTGTGGTAACAGGGAAATTTTGGTCAAAAATTGTTCAGCGATTGTTCTCCAAGGTAATGATCCTCTAGTTCATACACCCATTCATCATAAATCTAGAGGTAAAATCATGAAATTTTGGATGAGATTATCCGCCGATTGAAAATTTGGCTGGACATCAGTTTACTCATTTGCAATTACGATGGTTACTCAAAGTTCTTATTTAAAACAAACTTCATTTCCCTCATTTTTTATAAATAAATAAATAAATAAAGGCCTACTTCAAATTCGTAATTGAAAATTTTGTTAATTTTTTTGGCAGGTAGAGGGTTGCCTCTCCTTCTCCCCCTTCCCTCCATGGCCAATATCGGGTATAGATGAATTTTCATTTATTGAAATCACCTTAACTGAGTGATCTAAGAGAAAATTGTAATCTTTAGATGTTATTACTTGTTGATAATTTCATGTCAACTTTAAAAAGGATTATGAGTTCTTTCAAAAATAAGCTTCATTGAGTTGTTTCATTCAAGATTATTTCTTTTCCATTTTGATAAAAAAAAAATTAGCATAGATCGATGGTGTCCACTCTACAATGTATACATATATGTTTTCTTTGATAATGAATTTATAAGTCCAAATTAGTTATTTTCTATATCAAGAAATCATACGGTGGCAATGGAGCATATAGGAGTAAGATCCTAGGTTATCGTTAGTTTTTTCGTTGGCATTATCCAAAATCACGTAACGAGGGAAGACAATTCACAATGGCCATCACCTTCCTCCTCTATTTTTGTCCTGGCTTTTTGACAAAATTTTTGTCCTTATGAAGGTGCAAGAAAGTAAAACGATATGTACAATAACACAACATTAATATAAGAGCCAAAAGAAGACAATCTCAAAGTAATTAGGGTCAAGATAAACTAGCTCAACTCCCTCCCAACATAATACTAGATTGTGGGCAAACATACAAAGCTTTTCCAATGAAACAGCACAGGCTTCTCTAAACAACATTGTTATCTCTAAAAGGAGAACTAGTTGAAATTACCGAAGCACACGGTGAAGTAGAGAGTATTTCTAGTTCCATCTCGAATTTGTCATTGTTAACTGACACATCTAGTGGGTAGATAAGCGGTTTTGGAGGCATATGAAGTTTACCAATATCTCCTTCCAGCATTTCTAGGACTTTGTTCATTGGAGGGCGATGGTCAGGGTTTAATTGTATGCACCAAAGTGCAACTATTATCATTTTTTTTATCACCTTCCTTTCCTCTTCCACAACTTCTTCCATTTCAAGACTTGTACCTTCACCGAATTGGTCATACACCCACAACGGAAAATAAATTTGGCTTGAGCGTTCTACATTTGCATTTATATTACTCCTTCTACTTGCCATTTCCATGAGCAACATTCCGAAGCTGTAGACATCCGCTTTATAAGATACGCCACCAATGCTTTTGTAAAACAACTCAGGTGCCAAATATCCCAAGGTTCCTCTTGCAGCAGTTAATGAAACTATGCTATGATCCGTGGGATAAAGTTTCGCAATTCCAAAGTCAGAAACTTTCGGAATAAAATTCTTATCTAAAAGAATATTATGAGGCTTGATATCGAAGTGTAGTATTTGCATGTCACACCCCCGATGTAAATATTCAATCCCCCTTGCGATCCCAAGAGCGATCTCATATATTTTCATGTAATCAAGAAACTTATCACTTTCCTTAGCAAAAATGTGCTTATCTAGAGACCCATTTGTCATGAGATCATACATGAGAGCTTGTTTCGAGCCTTCAAAGCAAAAACTGATGAGTTGCACTACATTAATATGGTGAATTCTTCCAATAGTAGCCACTTCACTAATAAAATCTTGGCCATGGGCCTTGGATTGCTTCAAAATCTTTATGGCTACTTCATTTCCATTTTTGAGTGTTCCTTTGTACACGGAACCATACCCTCCTTCACCTAGTTTGTGCTTAAAATTTCTAGTGATCTTCTTGATGTTCATGTAAGAATACCTTATGGGAAAAAAGTGGCTATGAGCTTGCAAGAATTCTTCGACATTCTTATCCATTGCTAAGTGCCTTCTTCTGTACTTGTAGATCAAAAATATCACGACAAATGGCATCCCGATTACAAATTTCGCTGCACGGAAAAACATTGAGGAAAATTTTGATAGGTTAGAATAAGTTCTTTTTTTAATTATTTTAAGAACGGATCACTGTAGCTTACCTAGTAAGGCTGTAAACTCTATAGTTGTCCAAAATGCAAAAAAGTTGACACCTGTGAAAGGAAGGAATTATCTGAAAAAGGAATTGAAGAAATATAGTTTGGAAAACAAAAATCACTAGGAATCATAGTAGCAAGATACACTGTATAAGTTGAATTTTGTCCTAAAGAATATGAGAAGTGGGATACGTGCATTTTCACATAAATGGAAATAATAAGCGTCATTTCCCATAGATAATAGCTGGTAAAAGAAACTCCATTTCTTTGTTAGCAGTGAACAATCATAGAGAAAGTGATTTTCATTTTTAATTAATAATTTTCTTCCTCATATTGATACATGAATATAGTTTTTTAAGGACTTTATTAACGAGCGTCTCTTGAATTATTAGTTAAGTGACTAATTAAGGAACGAATTAAGAAAATGAGAAAATATGAACCCTATACCAACGAAAAACTAGTCATATAGCTGTTCGCACAATCCAGGCACATGTGTATGTGCAGCTGATAATGGGTCTTTTCGGGATGTCTTCTACAGTCACTTGTTTACATTTTGGCGAATCTAACAACTCCTATATTCCGATTTTAAAATGTAACGCAAAGCTCCTAAAACCTTTCAAATACGCAAATGTTGATACTATAACATGTAAATTCTGTCATTATTTTCTTGGACTTTAAATATTTCTTTCATTTTCCAGTTAAGAAGATAAAGTAGCAAGTGAAAGAGCATCCAGAATCATGCAAAATTGTGGTAAAATTTCATTGTCAACCGATGCTTACCACCAGTGTAGAGAAAGGATCTGCAACCCTGATGGCCTTTGTAGATGCTATAGAAATCAAAGAAGCAAAAGAAAGTTGGCTTCCAAATTGCATTTCGAAAAGTTCGACCAAAGTAGACATCAAATCCATCGGCCATGATGTTATGGATGCGCTCATAGTTGTAGGAGCTACTATTAATTTGCTCTTTATCCCCAAAATCAATTGATACCCATGTCCATCTACTAATGGTGCAAAAATCCTTGACATCTAATACTTTTGGATTGATCAAAGCATACAAGTACCAATTCGATGATGTGTTGAAAGAGTTCGACCCCTCAATACATGGAGCGGTGGCAATGTAGAGTAGAGAGCTAACTGGCTTTGAGCAATTCACAATGATCAATAAACCACTGCGGGCCATGTAGTATGGGCGGGCCATGTAGTATGGGTTGTTTGGATCAGAAAAGATCTTAGAATTGTACAACGCCCATGAAGCCTGTGAATGACTGGGGAGAGACGAGCAATTATCCTTTTGCAACCCCATGTCGATTAATCTGATTTGGTGGGTGGAATAATTGATAGATTGCACATAGTATCGACCATCACGGAAGTGTAGAACAGTGTGATTATCTTCACAAGTCAGCTTATACTTCGAGTCACCACACCTCTTTGGATCGCTCCTCAATCGAAACAGATATCTTATATTGTGAATATCACCACAAGATGAAGTACATTGTCGATCACTCGGCTCGACATTGCTAGTCATAGCCAAAAATAGAACAAGAATGAGCAGCAACACTTGATAGATACTCATGAAGTTGAGAGCATTAACATGACTCTTTTCGACTTTTGGGAAAGGAGAAATTGGTGAAGAATTGTTTGATGTGAGTGGAGGCACAATATGAAGCGAATGAAGAAGGATTGGATGAATCTCGCTTGATTAGAGAATTGGAGTCGCGCCGTCCTATAAAGAGAAGCCCAAGTCAGTAAACTGAACAAATGCATGGAAAGTCCAGAAATTAAAGAGGTGGACCCAAACCAAAGTTCAACCACCCATATATAGAACGCATCTTGGAAATTTACACCCAGTGAAAATTCAAAAGTTCCGTTTGTCACGGGGGATTTTCTTTCTCCTCTCTCTCCCTCCCCTTCCACTTTTTCTCCCCGCAATTGTTCGTTCCACACCCCGTCAACAAACAAACCCATCTCTCTCCCTTTATCCCTCTCTCTCCCATTAATTCCCCTCTGACACACGGTCTTTCTTCTCATTTTTCTCTTATCTTTTGCCTCCGCCCTTCTTCTTCTCCATCTTCTTTCTTCACCGCACGAGTCATGACCATAGGAAAATTGATTTACAGCTTCGAGGAACAAAATCAAAAATAAACACCAGCTTGCCTCGAAACTTCTTATCCTATATCAGTTTTGACACGGCAACCACCAAAACTGTATTACATGCGTCCACTCCTCTATTGCTTGTTAGACAAGTCCAACAATCTATTCTTGTCCGCGATGATTTCTTATGTTTTTGGGCACTCAAATAGATTAAAATCAAACTAGTACATTGCGCAAGGGAGGCCAACTGCATAATGGACTGGGTTATTAAAGCCCAATGTCTTAAGATTTTACCATGTAATTGGATCTCTAAGCCTCCTCAAACCTTGTGTGACCTTTTATGTTCGAAGTCCATCTTTCTTTTCATTCAGTTTTTACTTATAAGTAATGAAAGCTAATTTTTTTCCAACAAAAAAAAAAGGATTAAAATTACAATTCAATAATCTACAGAAATATAACTATCGCAGACTGAAGTACGATAAAAATTCTTATATGGTTAAGAGTAGAAAATAGGGCAGTATAAGGACTCATTAAATGGGCATAGGAGGATTCACACACCCCATCTGTTATCTGGAAACATCAAGAAAGATATACGGTTATTTTTTAACTTTCACACATGAGCGGGACATGATCTTTTGATCCTACTTTAATGCTTTGTTTGGAAGAGGGAGGAAAGAGGAAAAAGGAGGTGGGTGAAGCAAATTTTTCATTTTTCCCCCAATTCACTGTCACATGATATTCAAATTTTTTAAAAATTAGTATTTCATCATGTCACGACATAGTACATCAATTTTGACAATACCATGAAACCATGTCACCATGCATCGGAAAATTTTGTTCTTATTTCTTCTGCAATGACATTTATTTATAATATGCAGAAACGAAATGCAGGATTACCAAACATAGGATAATACTTAAGAAACACAGTAAAAGGAGGCCATGCGCTAAGAATAATCAATGTGCAGACCTGAATATGATGAGTTTGCATAACTCAATGACCATTGCAATATCGCAGATATAGGAATTCTTACCTTGCCATGGTTATATTCCACCATCAAAGCATTATGCCTACATCTTAAGATGTCTTGGAATTCGACATTCCAAAGCCGAACCTGTGTCAACTTACGTTGCATGGGAGAAAGAATGGAGTTGCCAATGGCACCTTTTATGCATAAATGCCTCACCTTTGCAGATCTCGAGGATAATAGATCCTCGGTTCTGTTGATGATCAAAATGTCCTGTGAGGTAATCCTGAACTCACAATCGTAATGTTTCATGGAATGTAATTTAATAAAAGAACAGACTGGATTAGAACAGAATTAACACTCAATTATATGTTGTAGTGAAATGACTCTCCTGATCATAGATGCCTTGCAATCATGTTGACTTATTGATTCTGACCATCACAGTTAGAAAATCTATCTGAATTGCATAACAAAGGTAACGATGTCTTGATTCATGCACACTGACAGGATTATTTTCAATATCAGATCACTTTTTTCAAGATTTCAGGACTAAGAACAGAAAAACGTGCGAGCAACCAAGGAAACATTGCTATCGACTCAAGGTGGATTCCTTTGTAATGGACGGTTACACAAATACAAAGATCAGCCACTTTTCTTCTTGCTTTAACCTTAAAATGGAGCATACTCAGTCATTTCATTCAACTGGGCATTGACCATTTTCTTCGAACTTAAAAATGGCTTTGCAGGTTTAGGGATGAAAAATATGACTTTCTATCTACACCTAAGGAAGTCAAGCTAGAATTTTGCCTGAAAAAACCAAAAGCCTTCAACTGATGAAGCTTTGAGAATACTCGGTAACTATGCAATTTCCATCAATTTTGCCATGAACTTCTGCTGATGAAATTGAGCAACCCCTAATTTTCAGGCTTTGTGCACCAACTTTTCTACCTTCTTCTTTGCAAATCTCTCAGACGAAACATTAAGCAGCTTGTTGATTGACATCCCTTCACCTATAATCTTCTTCTTCACCTCGTACCTATGCTTTATTCTACTGTTGAGTTTGTAACCAAGAAATGCAGGGAAATCCAATAGCTCATCAACGTCACGTCCCATCTCCCCTACCAAATATTCCACTTTTTCCTCCAGAGAATCAGGATTGTATTTAAGTATCTGAGGATGCTTCTTACTCATGAGAAGCACGTCTTCACAAGAAAACCCATAACTCAATAAGAGCTCAATCACCTTCTGCATATTCTCACAACTTGTCCTAGTCACAGCGCCTATTGCAACCGCGAATTCCTTCGTTCTGTACTTGTAACCAATCTTCACCAAAAACCCAGCTTATAAGCAATGTTCCCCTCAAAAGATAGACCCAAAAACAAAGGGGCTTTTGTCAAGAACTTGAAAATCTCATTGGAGTTGAGTCCACATTCTTTGAGAAAACTAATTCTGGGATGCAATTTCCTCTCCCTACTCGCGCTAACAATGTTAGGAAACACAAGAATGATCCTGAATATTTCTTGATCATCTAATCCCGCAAATGACCTCAAGAACTCTACATGGCTTTCCAAGTGTTCCATGCGGTATTTCAAAAAGGTAGGCAGTTTGCGCAACACTGCCCCCGTTGCATCCTCATCTCCTCCACTAAGTTCTAGAAGAAACTCCACTCTCGGAATCAATTGGGTATCCATATCAAAGTTAAGAATGGGGGGATGCCTCACAATCAAATCAACCCCACCATAGCGGCTCAAGAAATTAAGGAGCCTTTCAATCTCTTCAAACGGCTTAAGAGACAAAGCCTTCGTTAAATTCACATTGTTGAGAACATGAACAATCTTTTCTCTAGGAATCCCACTGCCGGTCAGCAAATTAACCTTTTCCTCAAATCCAGCTAGGAATCGCGGCTCAGTTGACATAAAGAGACGCTTAAGCTGCATCGGCTCAACCTTTCCATCTAATTTGTCGCGCACAAAAAGTATAAAGGGATCGATTTCACCTGCTGCCAACACAGAAGGGCATTTCGCAACCAAATGGCAGAGCTCGAGGCCACTGATTCCGACCGATTTTAAAGAGGCAACGCGAGCCTGCAACGAACCGATAGACTTCAGCCTCAAATCCGGGTCCCTGGTCAAGAGAGATTCAGTCTCTCTCTCGTTGAGCCCGAGTTCTTGAAATAACACATTCAGCGCCCCTGAAAAGGCAAGACTTTCAACGAGGAGTTCGATCAAACATTTCAAATTGCGTTCAAGGACCTCAACCATTTGACGAATTGTCTCTGAGAGCCACTCACCCGGTTCGAACTCGACATTAGGTGACGAGATGACGCGGCGGCATTGCACGTGAAGCGATGGCGCCCTCAATCCGATTCCGGACGGTTGACTCGAATCCAGCAAAGGGGACGACTTGGGGGAAGAGAAGGTGGCGGTAATAGGCTAGTCAACTACAAACTTTCAGCCCAGGTGGTGCAAAATAATTGTCCCTCAAAATCAAACACTTCATAATGGATGTGGAAACTATTATAGCAACGTCTAGAGGGAGTTGCTGCATTGGTTACTCCTTTTGTCTTGACTGTTTAAGCATAGGAGTGAGGTATCAATAGTTCCTAAACTTTTATAGAATGTCAATCGTTGCATTTACTTGATAATTATAAATGTTAAAAAAATGTATCACGAGATAAATATTTTTAAGATATCAAGAAAAGCAAATGTTTTGAAACCACATAAACAAAGAGAGATTGGCGAGGTAAAGGTGCTGTCGTGGCGGATGTGGTGCCTCCGGCACCTAACTGGGTGAGGGGCTGACGATCACAATGCACCCCAGCCGCCACCTTCTGTCGAACACGAACGCACATAAACTTGACGGCTATCGAATGCCTCTTTTGGAATTCGATATTAATATATCAAAGGTCTAGATGTTAGAAAAGCTCGTGAATATTCTTCTGACCCTAGTTCTATGGGTTTTCAACGATGCACCCGTCATTAGAACCGACCACTGGCACCATTCACCACTATGAACAAACCCACTAGCTCCCAACTTTCCAAGCGCCACCGTTATGGCGGCAGCCGCACCGAGTTAGCCTAAGGTCGACAAGGGATGCTTGGCCCCTCGCCAATTCATGGGTGGCGCCACCAGCATCGCCCAGCATCGCCCAGCTTCGCCCTTGACTCGCTTCTCTTGTCTTTCTCTCTCTAGGGTTCCTAAACTTTCACTATAATTTTCTTTCCTTACATCCATACTCAACAAATAATCTAGTCGGTGGTCCAAAAAATATATAGTCATATATGATGCATCAGCTATGCAATTTGTACCGTCTGTATTTCTTTCCAGTAAGACTAACTTCAACAAAAATCATATAATTCAAGGATCAAATTTGGAAAAAAAAAAAAAAAAAAAAATTGGGACTTGACTGAACATTGAACTGAAGGCGCATTTATCCCTTCAAACATGAACCACAAGCCTAATTTTCAAGGAATGTGAACATCGAAATGCAATGTTGAAAACATACTTACTGATTAAAATAACAACCTTGTGGACATGAGAACCGCTTGTCTTTGCTAGTCTATCTGAAGGGAGTTGGTGAATAATAATACAAAGAAAGAGATAACTCAATACAACTATCTATACATTTAATGTAAATAGGAGATTATTTATTTGTTTACATTTTTGCAATTGACATCTTTCCCATTGAATGCATTATATTGGAATTTTCCTTAAGCAAACTGACATGGATTTCGATATGCTTTTTTTTCTACAGAAAAAGTGTGAGCATGAAACTAAATATGAGATTAAATTCTCTATAGCAGATATTTGTAATTTTTATTTTTGTGGGAAAATTTCAAATATAGATCTAAAGTATAAATATTTTCTTTTAAAAAAAGATATGGATTGAACCTTCTTTTAAATAAAGTCATGAAATAACCAATTTAATTTCAAATAATGATTTGAACTCATTGTCTTGTTAAAAGTTGGCATGGCAACTGTTTCCAAAGACTAAAAAAGGGGCAATTTTATTTTATTTTATTTTATAAATTGACTTTACTCTAGATCGTCATCTAGAAGAACTGTTGCTAAATAAATTTCGTCCAAAATTTTCCCGCCCTCAGGTCTGTCCCGCCCATAACGAATCTCTTCTCACCCCTTTCAAGTTCTTCCTCGGAAGCTCCATCCTCCTCAGCTCGATGAAGGAGCATCCGATTACATCTAAGGAGCTTAAAGAGGCTACGATTCTTCGACTCTACTTCTGATTCTTCGGGTTTGCTCGATTCACTCGATTGGAAATGGATGGTCGATGGTGTAGGTGTGGAAGTAGGGCAATTTGTTGGCGAGGTAGTTTTCACACATGTCCAAAAACCGGCGCAAGTGTTCTGATTTGTTAGAATTTCTTTGTTGATTGTGGATCCCTTGTGGGAATGATGGCTTCTCTCAAAGAACTCACGCTTAATGATACTGGAACAGAGGACCTACCTGATTCGGTGTGGTCATTGAGGAAACTTGAATTGTTGAGTACTATGAGGTGCGTCTCCCTGACTGAACTTCCTAAATTTGTTGATGACCTAGAATTTCGAGGTGCGTCTCACTACCAGGGTCCATTATGATGTCGCAGAGCTTCCAGAATTGATAGGAAAATTGGAAAACATCGTCTTCATGAGGCTTAACAAATTTAAGGAGCTCGAGTCTCTTCCGCCTCTTCCATTGAGTTGGTAGAGGTTAACATTGCAGGCTGCATGGCAACGGAGACGGTCCCTGATCTGTCTGAATTGGAGAACTTGGAGGAGCTGAACGTGGTGAATTGCGAGAAAGCGGGGGATGTTCCAGGACTCCAGTGCTTGCAATCCTTGAGAAGGCTATACCTGACTGGATGCCACTAGCGTTCTTCAGTAGTTAAGACGATAATTTGTAAGGTTCTCTCTCTTGAAAAGAGAACAAAAGAATGCATCTACAGGTCCGAAAACTCTGGAAAAGGAATATTTTATGCGTCAAAACCTCATTGCACGAAAAAGTGGCAAATCATGCCATGCGGGTGTAGCAGTCAATTGTAATGCTCGTTTATATAGCAGTCATGACAGTTTGATATTTTGCAGGTTTCTTTGAGGAATTTACGCATTTCCCAGTATGCAAGGGAGTGAAATTCCAGATTCACTAAATGAAGAGGAAGTGAGCTATGCGGTCCACGAAAACCCTGTTCACAGAGTTGTAGTCTTCCTCATCACCAGCGACTTTCCCAGAATATTTGAGAGATCATGTTCTCACAATTGTGGATAATCCAGGCAAAGATACTTAAAATGAACACACCTATCCCCAGCACTGTTTTGCCCTAGAAGGAAGTTTCGAAATTGGTTAAAGATCAGGTTCACTCATGCCAGTTCTCGGATTTCTACCCCTTGCTTTCCAAGTTGAAAGAGAAGGGCACAAAATTCAGGTGGCAAAGCAGAACCCACCATTTATTGCTGGAATTCAACTGAAGTAACGTGGGGCACGTTCGATTTTCCAGAGAAACGATGACTTTGATGGAGATAAGCAGCAACGAGAGGATGGCTAACGGTCTTTATCAAAAAAGCTTGCCCAGTTTTTAACTCTCTGGTTGTCGCTTCAATTTGGTTTATAGTAAGCCCCGGGAAAATAGAAGCAGAAAAGATTGAAGAGAAGGGAACAGGCTTGTGCCTATCAATTGAAATTTGATTCCAGGAAACGAAATCTGAATATACCAGAAGCTCCCTTGTAAACTTGTAATGAAGATGAACTAGAGGATCCTTATCTCTTGTTCAGTAGTTTCGAACTCTGTTATTTTGCCCAGAGTGGTCCATTATATACATATCCACCTTTATTCTATTGCAAAGTGTGAGCAGGTCTTCCTCAAATGGCTTTTTATGCTAATGGATGTGTAGAACTCGCTCTTTCTCAGTGGTACTATCGAGCATTCCCCTTAATACAAGCTCAAAGACAGAACTCCGGGAAAGGAGAAATCAAAACTCAGGCATAATTTGTTGACTGAACATGTGATAAAAAAGAGAAGAACAGCCAAAAGATGTTTGAAAATGCTAACAACAGTATAACTAATGGCTTTCCAACAATTCTAACAACAAGCATTTGGCCAACAAGAGTATATGAAACATCTATGATCACAGCAAGCATTTGGCCAAGTGATTGTTAATAATCATCATTACCAACTCATCATAAAACAGCAAGTAATTGGCCAAGCAACCATCATCAACTTATTATTAGACACTTGAATTTCATTAAACTTGAATATTTGCATTAACAAAAAAGGGAAATGAGTTTACAAAAAAACTAAACCGCCCACTGGTCACATCCATTAGTCACTACTGCAGTTTTCGAATGAGCAGTTACCAAAAGTAGGATTACCAACCATGACTTCCACTACTGCAGTTGTATGCCAAACACCACAAGCAGCTCGAACAGTGCGAAGCCCTTTCAAGGGCTCCACTTCCTTGGGTTATCGATACACCTTTCCGATCTCCATGGCCTAGAACACCGAAGGCGCCATCTGTTGGAATTATCTCAGCTGCTGTTTTTCAGTCATATTTCCTCTGTTTTTTTTTTTTTTTATATAAAAACAGCCAAGTAAATTAAGTTATGCAGTTAGTGTTTTTGCTATTTTCTAGGAAGTTAATAGCACGTTTGTGTGCAGTTATATGTTGCACGTATGTGAGCAGTTTCTACTTTGTATTTAGTTGTTGTACTCGACAGTTTTTTCCTTTGCACAAGACGTATGAAGTGCTATGCTCTGTTTTTTTTTATTATTATTATCTTTTCTCTCTCTCAAGCAACAGAAATTTTTCTATTTTGATTGTTGCTTTATGAGCTTTAACATTGGTATCAGAGTGTTTGTGGGATCTTAAGGGACTGTGAAGTGAGGGTAAGTGAATGAAGATTGCTTCCAATCTGCAAAGAAAAAGCTGATGGAGGCAGGATCGAGTGGATTCTCTACAATGGCTGCTCCAATCTTTATTGGGGAAAATTATTAGGCTTGGGCTGTCAAGATGACGGCATTCTTGGAGGGTCATGATTTATGGGAGGCTATGGAGAATGATTATGAGGTTGCTCCACTTCCAGACAATCCGACTTTGAATAAGATAAAGTACCATAAAGAGAGAATCACAAGGAAGGCCAAGGCAAAGTCTTGCCTGTATGCTGCTATTTCACCCACTATCTTCACAAGGATCATGAGATGTGATTCTGCAAAGGCAATATGGGATTTCTTGAAAGATGAATATGAGGGAGATGAGAAGATAAGAGGCATGAAGGTGCTGAATCTCTTGAGGGAGTTTGAGAGACAAAGCGAGATGAAGGATTCGAGTCGGTGAAGGAGTACTGATAGGTTGGTTGGGATAGCTGAAAAATCAGAGTTTTAGGTTGAAGGATGAAAGGCTTGTTCAAAGATCCTGGTGTCTCTTCCAAAATACAAGAAAATACAAGAGACTTAGCTGATATAAAGCTTGCAGAATTGTTAAATGCTCTGCAGCACGGAGCACGAAGACTAATGAGAAGAGAAGAGTTTGTAGATGGTGCGCTGCAAGCTAAAGTGAAGTCAAATGATGGAGGCAAAGGGAAGAAATGGATTCAGTCCAAAGAAAATGCTGGTGACTCAGTTTGTAGCAAAAGAAGAAAATTCTGGTGGGTCTAGCAAATGGAAGAAGAACAAAAAGCCTTGTCAATGCTGTGGTGGAACTAATCATAAGTTTTTTAGATGTTGGAGAAAACCTTATTCTAGATGCAGAAGATGTCACAAGTTGGGTCACATGGAAGCCATCTGCAAAGAAAAAAATTACCAGCAAGCAGGAAAATCACAGGTAGCAGTGAATGAAACTGAGGAAGAGCACTTGTTTATAGCTTCTTTTTCTGAATCTTCTATTGGGAATGATGCATGGCTGGTGGATAGTGGCTATACCAATCATATGACTGGCCATTCGAAGCTATTTAGGAGTCTAGACAGGTCAGTCGGGTTCAGAGTCAGAATTGGCAACGGACAGTATATCGAAGTGCAAGGGAAGGGCACAGTGGCTATTGAAGGAAATCAGGATGTGAAGTTGATCAGTGATATTCTTTTTGTGCCAAACATTGACCAGAATCTGTTAAGTGTTGGTCAATTAGTTGAGAAGGGCTATAAAGTGAAGTTCGAAGGGAATGAATGTCTTATTAATAATGCATATAGCAAATAAGTGCTAAGAATGCCCATGAGGGACAAGAGTTTCATGTTCAAGCCACAAGAGATGCAACAAATGGCTTTAAAGTGCAAAGAAGAAAATGCAGAGCTATGGCATAAAAGACTTGGTCATGTTCACAAGAAGAGCATGTCGTTTATGCAGAGAAATAGCTTGGCAAATGACTTGCCAAGTTTAGAGGAGGAATTTCCATAGTGCAGAACTTGTCTTCTTAGCAAGCAAGCCAGATTTCCTTTCAAAGGAGGAGGCTGGAGAGCATGTGAGAAGCTGCAATTAGTCCACACAGATCTATGTGGACCTATGTCTGAGTCTTCTCTCAATGGTAGCAGGTATTTCATTACCTTCACTAATGATATGACTAGGATGAGTTGAATTTATTTTCTGCGAGCCAAGTCTGAAGTTGCTAATGTGTTTGTGAAGTTTAAAGCCTTAGTTGAGAATCGTAGTGGGAAGAAAATTAAAATACTCGGTGTCCGATAATGGTTATGAGTATACTACTTACAAGTTTAAGTTGAATTGTGAGTAAGATGGAATTGTGCAGCAGTTCATTACTCCCTATTCACCTCAACAGAATGGGGTCAGTGAGAGGGAAAACAGAAGCATTATGGAGATGGCTAGATGTATGATACAGGAGAAGAAGTTACCTAAGAAGTTCTGGGCTAAAGCAGCTAATACTGCAGTGTTCCTGTTGAACAGATTGCCCACAAAGGCCTTAGAGAGGTCAATACCTTTTAAAGTCTGGTATGGTGTTAAACCTTCTGTAAAAAAATTTGAAGGTTTTTGGGTGTTTGTGTTACACTCATGTTCTTGAGGTCAAGAGGGACAAGCTGGATAAGAAAGCAGAGCTTGGAATCTTCATTGGGTATAGTCTCCAATCAAAGGCTTACAGAATTTTTCACCCTATGACAGGGAAGGTGACTATAAGTAGAGATGTTGTTTTTCTAGAGGAAGATGAGTGGAATTGGATGGAGGGAAAGAGTGCAAAACAACAGCAGTTCGAAAAACAACCTGCAACAGATGTATAGATTGATGAAGTTATAGATGGATTGGAAGACAGTGTGGATGATTTACCAATGAGAGGCACAAGGTCACTTGCTGAAATCTATGAAAGAAGCAATGTGGCAATGCTTGAACCATCTAACTTTGTGGAAGCTAAGGAGGATCAGAGGTAGATTACAGCAATGCATGAGGAGATTGCAATGATCCCAAAAAACCACACATAGGAGCTTGTTGACAGACCATCTGATAAGAATGTGATTGGGGATAAGTGGGTGTTTAGAACAAAACTTAATCCTGATGGTTCTGTCAATAAACACAAAGCTAGACTGGTGGTGAAAGGCTATGCACAAATATGGGGAGTAGACTATTCTGAAACATTTGCTCTTGTTGCACGACTTGATACAATAAGGCTACTATTAGCTATTGCAGCAGAGAATGGGTGGCCTATATTTCAGTTAGATGTCAAGTCTGCATTCCTGAATGGAGAGCTTGAGAATGAGATTTTTGTTGAACAACCTGAAGGCTTCAGTATCAAAGGCCAAGAAGAGAGTGTATACAGGTTAAGGAAAGCTCTATATGGACTAAAGCAAGCTCCAAGAGCTTGGTATGAGAAGATAGATCGATATTTGCAGGATTTTGGCTTTGTAAAAAGCTTAAGTGAGTTCACTCTTTATGTCAAGAAGGTGAATCATAGTGTTGTAATTCTGTCACTTTATGTAGATGATCTATTAGTGACAGAGAATAATATGGAATTGATAGAGAAGGTGAAGCAAGATCTATTTGCAGTTTTTGAGATGTCATACTTGGGAAAGATGGCTTATTTTTTAGGTCTATAAGTCAAACAGGCTTCATATGAGATCTTCATCTATCAGAAAAAATACATGAAGGAAATTCTAAAGAAATTTCAAATGGAAGATTGTCGAAGTGTAAGCACTCATATGGCTGCTAAAGAGAAGCTGCAGAAGAATGATGGAACAAATGCAGTAGATGCTTCTATGTATAGAAGTCTCGATTGGGTGTCTCATGTATCTTACAGCAAACCAACTGACCGGATATTCTATTTGCTTTGTGAGTGTTTTATCCAGGTTTATGAGTAGGCCTAGTCAGTTACATTTGATTGCAGCAAAAAGGGTATTGAGATATCTCAAAAGAACATTGTTCTTTGGTGTGAAGTTTAATAAAAAAAAAAAAGGTCATAATTTAATTTGCAAGGATTTTCTAATAGTGACTAGGCTGTTTCAGTAGATGACATGAAGAGTAAGTCTGGATATTGTTTCAGTTTTGGTTCTGCTTGTTTCTCCTAGTGTTCTAAAAAGCAAGAAATTGTAACTCAGTCTACTGCAGAGGCTGAGTTTATAGCAGAACTGCAGCTGCAAATCAAGCTTTGTGGCTGAAGAAGATAATGAAGAATCTGTGGTTGAATTCTAGTGATTGCATTGAAGTTAATGTGGATAATCGACTGCTTTAGAAATATCACGAATCCAGTTTTCCATGGCAAAACCAAGCATTTCAAAGTCAAATTTTTCTTTCTGCGTGAGGTGCAACAAAGTGATGAAGTTAAGTTGGTCTATTACAAATCTGAAGATCAACTTGCAGATATTTTCACAAAACCACTTCAGGTTGGAAGATTTGAGCTGTTAAGAGAGAAAATAGGAATCTGCAGCAGCAACTGATCCAAGAAGGAGTTTGTTGGAATTATCTCAGCTGCTGTTTTTCAGTCATATTTCCTCTGTTTTCCTCTGTTTTTTTAATTATAAAAAAACAGCCAAGTAAATTAAGTTATGCAGTTAGTGTTTTTGCTATTTTCTAGGAAGTTAATAGCACGTTTGTGTGCAGTTATGTGTTGCACATATGTGAGTAGTTTCTACTTTGTATTTAGTTGTTGTACTCGACAGTTTTTTCCTTTGCACAAGACGTATGAAGTGCTATGCTCTGTTTTTTTTTTTTTTTTAAATCTTTTCTCTCTCTCAAACAACAGAAATTTTTTTCTGTTTTGATTGTTGCTTTATGAGCTTTAACACCATCACCAGAAGCAAGTAACTGGCCAGCAGAAGTGACAACTACAGCGTGCCAAATTCAACAGGAGAAGGATGAGACATATACACCTTCCAAGGTTCCACTCACTCTTTTCGATACCCAGTGGCTCACTTCATTCCCATGCCCGAGAAGACCAAAACTATGAGCTCCATCACCCCCGAGTGTATAAATCACCAGAACATGTATGATACTCGCTTCATATATGTATTGCTGAGAGCATCTATTAGCTTTCGATGCTAGACATAAGAGTCCAGCCATGCCCAGTCTCTTACCCCATCTCTCCCCTAGGAAAAGCTATCTCCTTGCTTGGACTTTAAAGCCGCATGTCATCCACCGCAAGCAATATTCTGGACATCAAGTCCAACTGCAAACTCCAAGTCCTTAGAAAGCCAGGAACCCATTTCTACTCCAACATTAGCTCGCAGTCCATGAAGCCCACCACCAAGAACACCATCACCTGTGCCTTCTTCCCCTCCAAATAGAAACTTTCGCCATAGCAACACCTTCATCCTGACCAGAACAAACACCGGAAGCTAAACTCATTAACAATCCCGCACCATCGCCCTCCCTCCACGCCTACACTGTCGACCCTCCAATCCAATCGAGTGAATCGAACAAACCAGAAGAAGCAGAAGTAGAATCGAAAAATCCTAGCCTCTTTGAACTCCTTAGATGTAATCGACGCTCCTGCTCCTCCAGCTAGGGATGGAGCTCGCAGGTTAGAACTTGAAAGGTGTAAGGAGCGATTTGTTTTCGGCGGACAGCCTTGTGGTAACGGGGAAATTTTGGACGAAAATTGTTCAGTGATTGTTCTTCAAGGTAACGATCCTCTAGTTCATACACCTGTTCAGCATAAATCTAGAGGTAAAATCATAGAATTTTGGATGAAATTATCCGCCGATTGAAAATTTGGCTGGACATCAGTTCACCCATTTGAAATTACGATGGTTACTCATAGTTCTTATTTAAAACAAACTTCATTCCCCTCATTTTTTTATTTAAAAAAAATGCCCACTTCATATTCGTAATTGAAAATTTTGTTAACTTTTTTGGCAGGTAGAGGGTTGCCTCTCCTTCTCCCCCTTCCCTCCATGGCCAATATCGGGTATAGATGAATTTTCATTTATTGAAATCACCATAACTGAGTGATCTAAGAGAAAATTATAATCTTTAGATATTATTACTCATCAATAGTCATGTCAACTTTAAAACGGATTATGAGTTCTTTCAAATATAAACTTCATTGAGTTTGTTTCATTTAAGATCATTTCTTTTCCATTTTGATAAAAATTGTTTCTAGCATAGATAGATGGTGTCCACTTTGCAAAACGTATACATGTACATTTTTTTTTTTTTTATATAATGAATTCATAAGTCGAAATCAGTTATTTTCTATATTGAGAAATCATACGGTGGCAATGGAGCATATAGGAGTAAGATCGCAGGTTATTGTTAGTTTTTTCATTGGCATATCCAAAATCACGTAACGAGGGAAGACAATTCACAATGGCCGTCACCTTCCTCCTCTGTTTTTGTCTTGGCTTTTTGACAAATTTTTTTTCCTTATGAAGGTGCAAGAGAGTAAAACTATATGTACAATAACACAACATTAATATAAGAGCCACAAGAAGACAATCTCAAAGTAATTAGGGTCGAGATAAACTAGCTCAACTCCCTCCCAACATAATACTAGATTGTGGGCAAACATATAAAGCTTTTCCAATGAAACAGCACAAGCTTCACTAAACAACATTGTTATCTTTAAAAGGAGAACTAGTTGAAATTACCAAAGCACTTGGTGAAGTAGAGAGTGTTTCTAGTTCCATCTCAAATTTTTCATCGTTAATTGACACATCTGGTGGGTAGATAAGCGGTTTTGGAGGCATATGAAGTTTACCAATATCTCCTTCCAGCATTTCTATTACTTTGTTCATTGGAGGGCGGTGATCAGGGTTTAATTGTATGCACCAAAGTGCAACTATTATCATTTTTTTTATCACCTTCCTTTCCTCTTCTGCAACTTCTTCCATTTCAACACTTGTACCTTCACTGACTTGGTCATACACCCACAATGAAAAATAAATTTGGCTTGAGCATTCTGCATTTGCATTTATATTCTTCCTTCTACTTGCCATTTCCATGAGCAACATCCCAAAGCTGTAGACATCCGCTTTATAAGATACCCCGCCAATGTTTTTGTAAAACAATTCAGGCGCCATATATCCTAAGGTTCCTCTTGCAGCAGTTAATGAAACTATGCTATGATCCGTGGGACAAAGTTTCGCAAGCCCAAAATCAGAAACTTTTGGGATGAAATTCTTGTCTAAAAGAATGTTATGAGGCTTGATATCAAAGTGTAGTATTTGCATGTCACACCCCCGATGTAAGTATCCAATCCCCCTCGCCACCCCAAGAGTGATCTCAAATATTTTCATGTAGTCAAGAAACTTATTTGCTTCCTCCGCAAAATGTGCTTATCCAAAGACCCATTTGTCATTAGATCATACACGAGAGCTTGTTTTGAGCCTTCAAAGCAAAAACCGATGAGTTGCACTACATTAACATGGTGAATTCTTCCAATAGTAGCCACTTCACTGATAAAATCTTGGCCATGGGCCTTGGATTGCTTCAAAATCTTGATGGCCACTTCATTGCCGCTTCTAAGCATTCCTTTGTACACAGAACCATACCCCCCTTCACCTAGTTTGTGCTTAAAGTTTTTGGTGATCTTCTTAATATTAGAGTAAGAGTATCTTATGGGCAAAAAGTTGTTTTGAGCTTGCAAAAATTCTTCAATATTCTTGTCCATTGCTAGGTGCCTTCTTCTATACTTGCAGATCATAAATATTTTGACAAATGGCATTCCAATTACGAATTTCGCTACACAAAAAAGCACTGAAGAGATTTTTATTGGGTTAGAATATGTTATTTTTATAATTATTGAAAGAACAAATCATTGCGCTTACCTAGTAGTACTATAAAATTTCCAGTAGTCCAAATTGCAATATTTTCTAGCACACCTGTGGAAGGAATGATTGGTGTGAAAAGGAATTGAAGGAAAAGAAGTTTGGAAAACAAAACTCACAAGGAAATAGAGTAGTAGCCCGTCACTTTGTATAAGTTGACTTTTGTCCAAAAGAATATGAGTAGTGGCACGCGTGAATTGACAAATAAATGAAAATAATGAGCTTCATACATAGATGGTAGGCAATACAAAAAACTCATTTCACTTTGTTAGATGTTAACAAATCTAGAGAAACAGTGATTTCCATGTTTAATTAATAATTTTGTTCCTCCTAGTGGTGCATGACTACAATCTTTTTTAAGGAATGTTAAGTAGCGTCTCCCGGATTATTACTTAAGTGACTAATTAAAGAACTAATTAAGAAATTAAGAAAATGTGTATTCTATGCCAACAAAAGCTAGTCATGTGGTTGCTCGCACAAGCGTCTTCTTTCTTTTTTACAGTGGGAGTTCTAGCCCTTCTCTGGAAAGGAATTATAATCTAGACACTTGTACATGTGCAGCTAATCTGAGTCTGTTTGGGGGTGGCTTCTACCGTCACTTTTCATTTTGTTTCGCGAATCTTGCAACTCCTTCAACTTAGAATTTATAAGTAATACGATCCTCCCAAAAAATTTCAAATACACATAGTTGACGTACACTATCTTGTATATTTATCGTAAGTTTCATGGATATTACATGTTTCTTTCATAATCCAGTTTTGAAGAGAAAGTGGGAAGTGAAACATTGTACAGAATCATGCAAAATTATGGTAAAATTCATTGCTGACCAAATACTTACCGCCCTCGTAGTACTTGTATCCGCAAACTTGACCTTTGTAGGCGCCATACATGTCCAATTTACCAGAATAAATGGAGATATAGAAAAGAAAGTAGCTGTACAGATCAAAGTAGCAAAAGAAATTTTTTGCCATCCTGGATGCACCAAAGTAGAGACTAAATCCATCAGCCATGATGTTATGGATTAGCTCATAGTTGTAGAAGCTACTATTGATCTGCTCATAACTCCTAAAATCTGATAATATTGTCCAGCTGCTAATGGTGCAAAAGTCCCTAACATCCGATGCCGATGGATTGAGCAAAGCATACAAGCTCCAATTCGATGATGTGTCGGAAGAGTACAAACCCTTAATGCATGGACTCGTAGCAATGTAGATAGGAAAGTTAATTGCCTTCGAGCAGTTCACAATGACCAGTATGCCTCCATACATGTAGTATGAATTATTTGGATCAGAATAGTTCTGGAAGTTATAGAATGCCCGTGAATGACGAGGGAGAGATGAGCAGTTATCCTTTTTCAACCCATCATCAACCAATCTGATTTTGAAGCTGGAATAGTTGATAGACTGTACATAAAATCGGCCATCATGGAAATAGAGAACAGTACGATTATCTTCACAGGCCAGCTCCTTTTTTGGATCACCACATCCCTTTGGGTCACTCTTCAGTCGAAACGGGTGACTTATATTGCGAATATCACCACAGGATGAAGCAGCGCATCGTGGATTACTTGGCCCAGCTTTGCTAGTCATGGCTTGCGATAGAACAAGAATGAGCAACAACACTAGAGAGATATTCATGGAGCTGAGAGCATGAAACATGTCTCTATTTGTCTTTGGGCAAAGAGAAATTGGTAAGGAATGGCTTGGTCTGCGTGGGGGAGAGGCGCAATATGAAAAGATTCAGAAGAGATTGGGTGATCCTAATCTGAATGGAGGCTTGCGGTCGCCTGGCCTATAGAGAAGCCCCGGTCAGTTAACGGAAAAATGCAAGCAAGTCAAGAAGTTAGAGGAGGTGGACCCAAGTTGAAGCTCCATAATTAGTGGATTCATGTCTAACTTTTTCACATCTCTCTCTCTCCCCGTCACTTCCTTCTGACACATTCTTCGTTTTTTATCATTTATCTTTTTCCTCCTCCCTTCTCCTCCACCTTTGAATTTTTTTTTTCCGTTCCTTTACTCTTAGGGCGCACATTATAAAATTTATGTTTTTCTACTTCTTTATTTTTATGTTCCTCGAAACAATTTGGAATATAAATCCGTTTGATAACGTAATTTCATTTTTCTATTTCTGAAAAAAAAATTATTCCAAAATAAATTTGGAGTATAAATCAAAAGTTAAAATTTTTAACTTTTCTATTTCTTGAACAAAGATAAGAAATCAAAATTTTTCTCATCGTTCACTCTCGTCACCGCCCATCGCCCACTTGCCGCCCGTGGTATGCCTGACGCCCGCCGCCGACCACCCATCGCCAATTGCCGATCGCCGGATGCCAAACGCCACCAATCATTGGCCACTCATCGCCAATCATTGAATACCAAAGGCTCACCACCAACCACCGGGTGTTCGTCGCTGACTATCCGTTGCTCGCCACCAGCCGCCGGAATATCGGTTACCTACCACCCACCGCCGGACTCCTTTCACAACGGTCACTAGCCACTCGCCGCCGACCTCCTATCATTAGACTCCGAATGTCGACATCAAAACTCTGGATGTTCAACGCCGCTGCCGGTGTCGTCGGACTCCGTGTCGACTCGGACTTTCGCCGCCCGCCACCGATGCCAAATGCCAAACGTTGGATTTTGGACTTCGGCCACTTGCCGCCAGTCATCGGATGCCGAACACCGGCCACTGAACATCAGACTCCGGCCACCGAACGCTGGTTGTTGTCACTCTTAGAAATATAAATTTTATTTTGTTATAAAACGAATTTTTATTTCAGAAATAGAAATTTTAAATTGTTATCAAACGCGTTTCTTTACTCAAAAACTCGTCCATGGAATAGAAATTGAAAAATCAATTTCTGGCCAGAAATTTTATCATACACACCTTAATCACTTGATATTTATTCCATTTTTGCTAAATTAAGTCTCAAAGATTAGTCATCATTCAATTTGTTACATAGTTGATCAGTCTTCTTTTAAAAAAGTTATCTTATATGATAATGAGATATTGCACATCGTTGACCTAGCTATGAACGATTACATATTTTATCAAGTAAATTTGAGAAAATCCTTATCTAAAGTTAAAATGTATAAATTTGCAATAGCTTATGTGTGTAGCGTTACATAAAATACCCTCTCCCCTCCTATATTTCGCCTGAAACCAAAATCATATATATATCCACCCTATTATTGTATTATTGCTATGCACGTAGCTAGAATTACTATAGTTGCTTAAGTAAAAATTTAGCTAGCACAGCTGTATAAATAAGGGATCCATGTGGGGACAACTCGAGTCCATAGTGGGTCCTCATGAATTTCTCTATCATATGGTCTTCACATTTTTTTATAGAAAATTTTGTCCCCCTAATAATTGACGGGGCGCGATATAGGGAATATTATTCTTGGCAAGAATCATAAGGAGACATCTTTCAAGAATTATTGAAGACAAGCAAACTCAATAGCCTTTCACGTGGATTGGAGATTGGTCTATATCAATGGGGCAATCACTTCAAACTAGTGACATCTCTTTTTCACCTCCACTTCTGATTTACTCTGGTCGATTGATACAGCAAACAAATTTTGTTCAAAAAGCCGTATAGATATGGAAGAAGACTTTGGTTTGGCTATTAAAATAAGATTTGATTAGGGGTGTGAGGTTGATGAAGTTATGACGTGAGGAGATTTGTTGTCATGTAGCAAGAGAGTGCAGAAGTAAGAAAACATGAGGAATCTACAGACTTGCTTTTTGAAGCCCACGAGAAACATCTTTTGTCGCGTTCAAATTTAATTAGTTACACTATTTTTGTTGTGTCTTATGTAGCCATTACTTTTAAGCTAAGAAAGGGGCATAACATCGATAGAATCACATTAGTGCGTCCTTCGTGACAGTCGTGAAGAATGCTAATAAATGATAACTACACTTTAGCAAGATATATATAGTTGAAAGATATGTAATAAATCCTAATCAATACATTCTTATAAACTTATTAATATTTACCTTATGAGACTGTATAGATAAATTGGATATTCGCCTAAACGATAATTAGAGGTTATATTACCCTTTTGAGTCTTGAGCATCTCTTTGATGCTTTGAGGCATGGCGCATCAAGTGATAAATCCATTTTAAATGTGATAAGGCTGTTATTATTGTTAGCTTTATATTGATTTTCCAGCAATAAAAAGATCAATTTTTGGGTATTTATCACTAGAAGCACTCACGACAGGTAGCCTATCAAAACTTGGCCATTCGACCCGAATACCAAGAACATAATTGATGCAGCTTGATGGGCAATACAAGTTCAACGCATACAATGAAGCAAGCTCTGGCCTGACAAAGCCATATTGGACCCAACGGATCTTTAGGTTTAGGAACTTGAAAAAGAATATTACAGATTGGGAAGCAAAGACATTTGAAATTAGGAGAGCTTCCCTCTTTTGTTCTAACTTTTTACTGGTTGAGTTTATTGAGCCCCTTAATCAACAAAAGCTGGCTGACGCCCATTTACTTTGTTAATGATTAACAAAACTTAAGGGGTCTCCTATGTTTGATTGCAACAAGAGAAGAAACAACAACAACAACAACAACAAACTTTTAAGTTGGATTGGATTTTCAGGAAATAACTTTGTGGTGAGTGACGATGAGGATATGAACACCATGTTGATGTGGCTCATTGCTATGGTTGGACCCCTAAATTTTTAGCCTATGGGCAGTGCATAACCAAGAAAACATTCCCATCCAGCAAGTTTTGAATCTTCAGATTGAAAAAAATAATGCAAATTCATGCATTACATCGCTTGCAAATAGAACAAGAAAGACCAGCAATACTAGAGAGATATTCATGGAGCTGAGAGTATTAATTATGTCTCTGATTGTCTTTGGGAAAAAAGAAATTGGTAAAGAATTGGATGGTGTGTGGACAAAAGGATGCCCAACATTAAATGAGTGAAAAAGGATTGGACAAACCTCATTAGATTGGAGACTTAGGAGTTGCTTTGACCGATAGAAATGCCCAAGTCAGTCAACATAACAAAAGCATGCAAGTCAAGAAATTAAAAAGGGGGACCCAAACTAAAGTTCCATTATTAGTGGAGTCACGTCCAATCCTTGGAAATTTTACACCCATTGAAAATTCAAAAGTTTCCTCCAGAACTCTCTTCACATGATTGTTGGCTCCACATTCCGTCAACAAACAAATCCATCTCCCTCCCCCGTCACTTTCTTCTGATACACAATCTTTATTTTCTTATAGCATGTTCCCCCACCATCTTTGAAGAGAATCTTATACCGTGTTCAACAGTTTGGCATAATTATAAGACCTCTATTTTATTAAAGTGATGCTATATAGTGTGTACATAAGTCATTAATAAGTTCGAAAAATACAAGTTCCAATTCGATAATGTGTTGGAAGATTACACCCACTCAATACATGGACCGGTGGTGATGTAGAATGGAGAGCTAATTGGCTTCAAGCAGTTCACAATGACCAATAGACCATCACGAGGTTGTTTGGGTCAATACGGTGCTTGAAGTTATACACTACCCATGAATGAAAAGGGAGAGACGAGCAGTCGACTAATCTAATTTGGTGGATGGAATAATTGATAGACCGCATCTAGTATCGGTCATCACATAAGTATAAAATTGTGCAATTATCTTCACAAGCCAACTCATTCTCCTGCTCACTACACCTCTTCGATTCAATCTTCAATTAAAATGAGAACCTTATATTGGGAATCTCACCACAAAATGAAGCGACGTACTACGAATTACTCGGAGCCGCATTGCTAGTCATCGCATGCAACAGAACAAGGAAGAGCAACAACACTGCAAAGACATCGGCAAAGCTGAAAGCATTAATCAGGTCTTTGTTTGTCTTTGGGCAAAGTGAAATTGTTAAAGAACTACTTGGGGTATGTGGAGATGGCACCATATGAAAAGATTGAAAAGAGATTGGATGAACCTTGTTCGATTGGAGACTTTGGAGTCGCCTTGTCCTATAGGAAAGACTAAGTTAGTCAACGGATCAGGTCAAGAAATTAAAGCTAAAATTAACATTATTAGTGGAGTAATGGGCACGGCGAGACGACCAACCCTGATTAAGACCCCTCGTAATCACCTACGTAAAAATTTCTGAACATCGTTTAATACATTTGATTGATTTTTCTTCTCCACGAAATTGTTGGGCCCACATCCCATCAACAAACAAATCTCTCTCTCTCTCTCTCTCTCTCTCTCTAGTCTCCATCACTACCATCTTTTTTCTTATCTTCTTCTTCATTTGTTTCCTTCTCCCTTCTTCTCCGACTCCCTCCTTCACCGCTCGAGTCACAATCATAAGAAAATTGACATATAGTTTCGAGGAACAAGATCAAAAACAAAAACTAGCCTACCTCAAAACAACTTCTTCTCCATGTCATGACATAGCACATCAATTTTGATACAATACCACGAAACCGTGTTACATAGGTCCACTCGTGTGTTCTTTCGAGTGCAACAATAACTCCATTGCTTGTTATATAAGTTCAATGATCTGTTCTTGTCTGCAGTGATTTCTTATGTTTTTTCAACACTTGCAATACAATCATCTGCAAAAATATAACTAGGACAGAGTAAAATAAAATGAGAATTTGTAGACAGTTAAAAGTATAAAATAGGTTAGCATAAGGACTCACTGAATGGGCATAAAAGAATTCACACCCTATATGTTATCTGGAAATTTCAAGAAAGTTATCTGGTTAATTTGGCACTTCTACACTTTAGCGGGGCATGATCTTTTGATACTATTTTAATGCTTCATTTGGGAGAGGCAGGAAAGAGGAAAAAGGAGGTGGGTGAAGAAATTTTTTTCCTTTTTCCTCCAATTCACTCTGGCAGAACATTCAAACTTTTCTAAATTAATTTTTCTTCATGTCAATACATAGTATATCAGTCTTGACGCAACACCACGAGACTATGTCAGCATGTATCAGAATATATTTTTTTTCTTATTTCTTCTCCCAGGACATGCAATTCAGGATTACCAAACATAGGATCATTCTTAACAAATGCAGTGGACTGAGGTCACGCACTAAGAATATCAATGTGCAAAACTGCATATGATGAGTTTGCATAACTCAGTTATCGTTGCAATCTCACTGATACCGGATTTCTTACCTTGCATGGTTATATTCCACCACCAAGCACTATGGCTACTTCAACTTAAGGCGTCTTTCAATTCGTTAATCCAAAGACTAACCTGTGTTGAAGTCACATAGGAGAAAGAATGGACTTGCCAATGGTATCTATTATGTATAAATGCCACGCCTTTGAAGATATCTTGAGGATAATTGATTCTCAGTGTTGTTGATGATGATATGTCCAGAGGTAATCCTGAAATCACAGTTGTAACGTTTATGGAAATAATGTAATTTAATCAAATAACAGATCAGAGAGAACTGTATTAACACTTACATATTGTAATTTCTATTGGTAAAATGACTCTCTTGATCATAGATTTCTTTCAATCAAGTTAACTCACTGATTCTGGCCATCCCTGTTCAATAAGTAGGAAGTCTATCCTGAATTGCATAACAAAGGCAACCATGTCTTGACGCCTCATGCACATTGACAAGATTCTCTTCCATTTCGAGTCACATTTTTCAAGATTTCAGGACTAAGAACAGAAAAATGTGAGAACAACCAAAGAAATATTGCCATCAATTAAAAGGTGGATTCCATTAGAATCGACAATTACACAAATACAAAGATGAGCCACTTTTCTTGTTGCTTAACATTCAAATTGAGAATACTCAGTCATTTCTAACAACTGGGTATCAACCATGATGGCTTTGCAAGTTTAGGGATGAAATAATGACTTTCTATCTTCACCTAAGGAAGTCCCAGCCAGAATTTTACCCTGGGAAAAATAAAACAGCAAAACCTTGAAATTGTAAAGCTTTGAGAAAATTCAGTACAATTTCCATCACTTTGGCCATGAACTTCTGCGGATGAAACTTAGCAACCTTTTACTTTTTAGGCTTTGTGCGCCAGCTCTTCAAGTTTCTCTGCAAATCTCTCAGATGAAACACAAAGCAGCTTGTTGAGTGACATTCCTTCACCTTACCTATAATCTTCTTCTTCCCCTGGTACCTGTGCTTAATTCCACTGTCGAGTTTGTGATCAAGGAATGCAGGGAAATCTAATTGCTCGTCAAGGCCGTGTCCAATCCACCCTACCAAGTACTGCACTTACTCCTCCAGAGAATCAGGATTGTATTGAAGTATCTGAGGATGCTTCTTACTCATGAGAAGCACGTCTTCATAGGAAAACTCATAACTCTAGAAGAGCTCAATCACCTTCTGCATATTCTCACAACTTGTCCTAGTCACAGTGCCATGAGCATAAAAGGATTCACACCCCATCTATTATCCAGAAATTTCAAGTAAGTTATCTGATCAATTTGACTTTTTTACACATGAGTGGGTCATGATCTTTTGATACTATTTTAATGCTTTGTTTGGGAGAGGGAGGAAAGAGGAAAAAGGAGGTGGGTGAAGAAATTTTTTTCCTTTTTCCTCCAATTCACTCTCACAGAAAATTCAAACTTTTCAAAATTAGTTTTTGTTCATATCAGGAAATAATGTATTAGTTTTGACGTGATACCATGAAACCTTGTCAGCATCTATGGGAATAGTTTGTTCATATTTCTTCTCCATTGACATTTATTTATAGAATGTGGAAATTCAATGCAGGATTACCAAACATAGGATAAAACTTAAGAAACGCCATAGAATGAGGCCACATACTAAGAATACCAATGTTCAGACCTGAATATGATGAATTTGCATAACTCAATGATTACTACAATCTCGCAGATATAGGAATTCTTACCTTGCCATGGTTATATTCCACCATCGAAGCAGTATGGCTATTCATCTTAAGGTGTCTTGGAATTCACCATTCCAAAGTGTAACCTCATGTTGCATGGGAGAAAGAATGAAGTTGCCAATGGCACCTATTATGCATAAATGCCACAACTTTGCAGATCTCTTGAGGATAATAGATCCTCGGTTTTGTTGATGATCATAAAGTCCTGTGAGATAATCCTGAACTAACAGTCGTAATAATTTACAGAATGTAATTTAATCAAAGCACAAACAGAGACAACAGAATTAACACTCAATTATTTGTTGCAATTTCTACAGGTGAAATGACTGTCCTCATCAAAGATGCCTTGCAATCAAGTTAACTTATTGATTTTGACAATCCCGATTAGGAAATCTATTGCATAACAAGGGCAACCATGTCTTGATGCCTCATGCACATTGACAAGATTATTTTCAATGTCAAATCACGTTTTTAAAGATTTCAGGACTAAGAACAGAAAAATGTGGGAGCAACCAAAGAAACATTGCGATCAAAAGGGTGATTCCTTTGTAAATGACAGTTACACAAATACAAAGATCAGCCACTTTTCTTGTTGCTTTAACCTTAAAATAAAGCATACTCAGTCATTTCATTCAACTGGGTATCGACCATTTTCTTCGAACTTAATAATGGCTTTGCAGGTTTAGGGATGAAAAATATGACTTTCTATCTTCACCTAAGGAAGTCAAAGCCAGAATTTCGCCTGAAAAAACCAAAAGCCTTCGACTAATGAAGCTTTGAGAATACTCAGTAACTATGCAATTTCCATCAATTTTGCCATGAACTTCTGCTGATGAAATTGAGCAACCCCTAATTTTTAGGTTTGTGCACCAACTTTTCTACCTTCTTCTTTGCAAATCTCTCAAACGAAACATTAAGCAGCTTGTTGATCGACATCCCTTCACCTATAATCTTCTTCTTCACCTCATACCTATGCTTGATTCTACTGTCGAGTTTGTAACCAAGAAATGCAGGGAAATCCAATAGCTTTTCAAGGTCACGTCCCATCTCCCCCACCAAATATTCCACTTTCTCCTCCAGAGAATCAGGATTGTATTGAAGTATCTGAGGATGCTTCCTACTCATGAGAAGCACATCTTCACAAGAAAACCCATAACTCAAGAAGAGCTCAATCACCTTCTGCATATTCTCACAACTTGCCCTAGTCACAGCGCCTATTGCAACTGCAAATTCCTTTGTTCTGTACTTGTAACCAATCTTCACCAAAAAACCCAGCTTATAAGCAATGTTGCCCTCAAAAGATAGACCCAAAAACAAAGGAGCTTTTGTCAAGAACTTGAAAATCTCATTGGAGTTGAGTCCACATTCTTTGAGAAAGCTAATTCTGGGACGCAATTTCCTCTCCCTGCTCGCACTAACAATGTTAGGAAACACAAGAATGATCCTGAATATTTCTTGATCATCTAATCCCGCAAATGACCTCAAGAACTCTACATGGCTTTCCAAGTGTTCCACACGGTATTTCAAAAAGGTAGGCAGTTTGCGCAACACTGCCCCGGTTGCATCCTCATCTCCTCCGCTAAGTTCTAGGAGAAACTCCACTCTCGGAATCAAATGGGTATCCATATCGAAGTTAAGAATGGGGGGATGCCTCACGATCAAATCAACCCCACCATAGCGGCTCAAGAAATTAAGGAGCCTTTCAATTTCTTCAAACGGCTTAAGAGACAAAGCCTTCGTTAAATTCACATTGTTGAGAACATGAACAATCTTTTCTCTAGGAATCCCACTGTCAGTCAGCAAATTAACTTTTTCCTCAAATCCAGCTAGGAATCGCGGCTCAGTTGACATAAAGAGACGCTTAAGCTGCATTGGGTCAACCTTTCCATCTAATTGGTCGCGCACGAAGAGTATAAAGGGATCGATTTCACCTGCTGCCAACACAGAAGGGCATTTCACAACCAAATGGCAGAGCTCAAGGCCACTGATTCCGACCGATTTCAAAGAGGCGACGCGAGCCCGCAACGAACCGATAGACTTCAGCCTCAAATCCGGGTCCCTGGTCAAGAGAGATTCGGTCTCTCTCTCGTTGAGCCCGAGTTCTTGAAACAACACATCCAACGCCCCTGAAAAGGCAAGACTTTTAACGAGGAGTTCGATCAAATATTTCAAATTGCGTTCATGGACATCAACCGTTTGATGAATTGTCTCTGAGAGCCACTCACCCGGTTCGAACTCGACGTTAGGTGACGAGATGACGCGGCGGCATTGCACGTGAAGAGATGGCGCCCTCAATCCGATTCCCGACGGTTCACTCGAAGCCAGCAAAGGGGACGACTTGGGGGAAGAGAAGGTGGCGGAGCGCTGCGAGTGGAGAAAGAAAGCGGGAGGTCGAGGGCTCGTCAACATCAGCTCGAGCGAGAGAGAAGAGAGAGAGAGCAGTCGATTACAGCTCTCTGCACAGTGCGTTTCCCGGTAGCAGAATGAAGGATGGATGGAGATGATGAGAGGCGTAGAGCTAATGGCGCTTTTTTTCTTTTTTTTTTTTTTTTCCAGAACTTTGAGCGGGACCTTTTTCTCCGACCATCAACGTGGTCTCATCGTATCGCACCTAAATAAAATGACGAAAATAATTATATCCCTTGAAAAAAAAATTTAATAAAAAATATTCATTTTTGATAATAATGTATATCTATACATTTTGCAAGGATATAAACAATCATTTTTCAAGAATATATTTTTACAATTTATTTATTTTTCACGAAACAAACGAAATACTAATTTAATATTTGTACATGATCAATAACTTACCCATATGAATACTACACTGTTTATATAAATGACTAGCTTTATTCATAATTACGATAATGATTTTAATTTTATAATAAATAGCATTTTTCCATTGAAGTAATTGACATAATGATAACGGAGACATTTATCTTTTACGAGGTCATAATCGCAATTCTCGTCGTAGGCAAACCTCTAAACGAAAGAGATTTTTTAACTACTAGCATCTTGGTGAGACTACACTGACAGGTTTGTCAACCGTACACTTTCAGGCCAAGTGGTGCAAAATAACCATGCCTCTAAATCAAACACTACATAGTGGACATAAAATTGTTATAGTAACATTTAGAGGGAGTCACTACATTGATCACTCATTTTCTCTTGACCGTTTAAGCATAGGAGTGAGACACTAATACTTCTTAAACTTTTACATAATGTCAATCAAATGTTGCATTTGCATTTACTTGGTAATTACAAAAGTTAAAAAAATACGTATCACAAGATAAATATTTTTAAGATATCAATAAAAGTAAATGTTATGAAACCACATAAACAAAGAGAGAGTGGCGAGAGAAAGATGCTTACTAATACTACTTTGTCGAGACTCAGCACATGATGACCATTTGCAAAAGCAACGTAAGAAAGTATAAACAATGGTGAACACAGAGGCTAAAATCCCAACACATTACCTCACCCAATTCACCAACCTCAGAACCCGAAACCTTGAGTTTCTTCTTCCCACCCACAATCCTTCTCAATTCCACCCCCTAATTTCCTCTTCTTCCTCCCAGTGCTGCTCCTCACCTGCCCCTTCCTGTTCCCGATCTTCCACACATTCTGAAAATAATGACTATACTTTATGCACAATATGCATGATGCGAATTGAACAGAAAATAGGACTTATACATGTTCCTATTAGAATGTAACCAAAGTATTACCTTAATCAAACGGGCTATTTTTCCATTTATGAAAGATAATTAGTAAATCCTAATCAATCCTTTCTTAGAAAATTTTTAGCAACATATACTATATTAGGGTATACTAATACATTGACTATTCAGCAAAACGATAGTTAGAGGCTATCTTACCCCTTTAAGTCTTAAGCATATTTGAGGCATGGCGGCTCAAGCAGTAAATCTGTAGTAAATTTGATAAGTGGGTTTATTATTAGAAGCATCGTGCCTGGGACACAGTAGACAACGTGCTAAAGCTCAGCCATTAGATAACCAATGCGGTTCGAGGGGTGACACAAGTCAATCCCAAGTCAACCATTTCAATTCTTACAATCAAGCAATTTTGGCTTGACAAAGCCATATTGGATCAAACAAATCTTCAGGTTCAGGATCTTGAAAAGGATATTATAGACTGGGAAGCAAAGACATTTAAAATTAGGGAAGTTTCCCCCCCTTTTTTTTTGTTGCTCTTGAGACTTTTTGCGTTTATCGGGCCCTTGATCAACAAAAGCTGGTTGACCCCATTTACTTTATTAATGATCTCTCATCTTCTCCTTTTTTTTTTTTTAAAAAAAAATTATTTTTCTCTCTCTTTAGTCCATTAGATTTTGCTTTGAGGCCAAATAAAAGGTCTCCTATGTTTGATTGCAACAGGGGAATAAATACAATAAGCTTTATAGTTTGATTGGATTTTGAGGAGATGACTTTGTGGTGAGTAGTGATGAGGATATGAAAAACACGTTGATGTGCTCTTCGTCTTTAGCCCAGTGGGGCAGCTCATAATTTGCTATGGTTAGCTTCTCAGATATTTAGTCAACAGACAGTGCAAAACCAAAAAAGATACCTGCGCATTCAATGAGTCAGTATGCTAGCCTATATTCTACTCTAGTTGTACGTGAACTCTCATGGTATTTCAGTCTGTGATAATTACATTTCTATAGATTATTGCATTATGATTTTAATCTATTTGAGCGTCGCAGAAATATAAGCAATGATTGCAGACAAGAAGGAGAAATTTTTTCCATTCTCGACATTTGTTTATACCCATGAAGAACAAATCAGTGGATTTATTCAACAAGCAACGAGATTATTGCTCCTTTCTATTTTTCACCTTCAAGAACTTGCAAGTAGCAAAGAACACGCAATTCCGCGAAAGCGCATGATGACGCAAACAATTGTAGACATCCTTTGATTCGACCAAAAGCACAACACAGAGAAGAGAGGACATCACCTGTACACGAATTGTTTTGTAGCCGATGAATTTTTGTCATGTCCAAGGATCTCATGTCCTATTGCCTTAGAATGGTAACTGTTCTTTTCCAAAGCCAATGCATGACTGACAAGATGAAATTGAAGTTTAAATCCGCGTCACTTGGAGTTATCATCACCGGTCACGCCCTCTTAAGTGAACACTTAAAAAAGAAAAAATCTCTTAATGATTAGAATTGTATTAAAACATAGGTATTGTGTATAGATATCATCAATAAATAGCAACACTCTATTCCTTGCTAATTCTGATGGCATTTTGAACAGGCAATGTCCCAATTTATTTGAAAGATCTCTATCTCCAAAAGGAAATGAAACTCAATATCGAGTATAAACTTAAGATTTTATGATTTGTATCCAGTGAGATAGCATTGTTACAGCAGATAATTTGGAGACATGTTTCAGCTGTCTTTCAATTAAGGTTTATGCTGCACATGATATCATACACAAACCACTGAGAAGGTTAGTTTGTAACCTGTATTCATCATTTTGCTGAGCATATTGTTCCATCATCTTCAGATAAATTCTAAAATGGCCTTTGTGAAAATATGTATTCCTCACAGCTCACTGACAAACTAAAAATTTCAATCGATATGAGTAACAGTCAGGCAGAGAAATGAGCTTAAAAGTACAAGCACTCCCTAATATTCCCATAACTTATCAGTCCTTGTGAAAGTTCTTCGTCTGTTACTGTGCTAACCGTTGAACATGTTGAATTAACATCAATTAACCATGCCTTTACTCGAACAACTGCAGAACTATGTAAGAAAACACAAAGAACAAAAAAGAATCCCAAAGCTCTAGACATTATATGACCAGGAAAATCCAGGGAGAACAGGTTTGTCCACAGAGCAGAAAATTGTTGCAAAATTAAAGAATAAGCAGAGATACTTCATATCTAGCATTGTAGCTTGTTCAATATAAGGAAAAACAAAGAGATCTTGCATAGAATTTGTACCTGTATTTACATCATTGTGATGGAGAAAGTTCAAGATGATGGGGAGCGATCTGTGCCACATGACCTCAAATTAAGTTCATCGCTGTGTCAATATGCAGTTCTTCAGTGAGCAGGATCCGCAATTTATGCCCAAATTGTCCTTTACACACCTTTTAATTGGGGACATTTTTCCATGAATCTCTTCTTGCTCCTGGATCCTCTTCCATGATAATGATCAGTTTTATATTGTTAAGACAACTCAAAGAGATCTCACAACCATGCTTAAAACTTGGTGGATATGATGTAAATGACTAAGGATATAAGAGATCTTTAGCCCCTAAATTGTGGAGTCTCATATCGAGGACTGAAATTAATCTTTCCAAGGCGCTTTTATAGTAATAGATTTATAGAGCAACTGGGATAAGATTTTTGATGGAATGTTCAGAAAGATTCATCTCTAATGACAGAAATATTTTCTTGCGCCATGTTCTAGTGAAGAAATGATATACTTTACAAGTCAGTGTCTATCAGAGACGCTCCAATTATGTCAGTAGCTTCCTTACAAGATAAATTGTTACATTCCAATCTAAACAATCCTCAGTAGCAACATTTCTATTTCCTTCCTACATGTCAGGACTGACTTCCTTGCTAAAAGGAAGAGTACCGTATAGTCCAGAGCAGTCAAATGCTAGTCCTGCTTTTTAAGACCACTGATTAAATTCAGATGCTAGCGGGCAGGACACGCAGGATGATACCAAATTGTACTAGTCTCAGGTCGTATATTATCAACTGCTATATCTCGCATGGACTGGGTGTGCTCCTTATCATTTTTGCAACTTAATATCAAAACAACAGTTTTTCTCCATGTTACCACATAGTACATCAGTTTTGGCATAGCATCATGAAACCATGTTAGCATGCATCAGAATTCTGTTCTTACTTCTCCTCCTATGACATATATTTACAGAATGTAGAGATGCAAGGCTGGGTCACTAAACATAGGGTTATACTCAAGAAATGTTATATAATGAGGCCACGCACTAAGAATATCAATGTTCAGACCTTACTACAATGAGTTTTCATAACTCAATGATCACTGCAATCTCGCAGAGCATTTATTAGCTTGCAGTGGTTATTTTCCACCATCAAAGCATTACGGCTACTCCATCTTAAGGTATCTTGCAACACACCTTTCCAAAGCCTAACCCGTGTCAAGTCATTAAGAGAAAGAATGAAGTTGCCAATGGCACCTGTTATGCATATATCCATGCCTTATGCAGATCCCTTGATGATAATCAATCTTCAGTATTTTTTTACAATGGATATGTCCTTTGTGGTTATCCTAATCATAACATTTGTGGAAATGATGTAATTCAATCAAAGAACGAACCAAAGAGAGCTGAATCTCAGTTATTATGTGTTGTGTTTTTTATTGGTGAAATGATTTTCCTGACCAATTAATTCACTGATTCTGGCCATTCCTGTTCAATAAGTAGGAAATCATCTTGATTTGCACAACGGGCAATAAGGTCTTCATGCCTCATGGACATTGACAGGATTATTTTCTGAGATTTCAGGTCAAAGAACAGAAAAATATGAGAGCAACCGAAGAAACTTTGCCATCGATTCAAGGTGGATTCCTTTGTAATCAAGTCATACAGATGCATAAAGATATGAGCCACTTTTCTTGTTGCTTTAACATTGAAGCGGGAATACTCGGTCATTTCATTCAACTGGGTGTCGACCATTTCCTTCAAACTTCAAGCTAAGGAATAGAACAAAATGACTTTGTCTCTTCACTTAAGGAAGCCGGCGCCAGAATCCCTCCTGTAAAAGGGCATACCTTGAACTCATAAAGCTTAGGGGAAGACACTTTCATGGCAGGTGCCATGCCGCTGCAGCCCAACCAAGGCCCCTCATTGGGCTTAGCAAGCGCAATGGGACCCAACTAATTGCCCAAGCGTTGGGCTTGGCTAGCGGAACGTGTCTCTGGGTCCTGGGCGCCATAAAAGCCTTGACAGGAGCACTCTGCAGGGTGTCCAATGTCGGTGCGTTCGTCTGGAGAGCCAGGTGGCCGCATTGAAAAAGACTAAAGCTGCATTTGGTCGTTCAAATTTCTAAACAACCCCAAACTCAAGCCAGGGCTGTAAATGTCAGCTGAAAGGGAAGCTTTTGGGCACATGGCCCACTCCAAATAGGAGGTCCGTCGGCTCAACGCCTTGTCGACAGTTGCAAGCGCTTTAGCAGAAGACGGCAAAGGAGCTACACACTGAAACGGCAGCTCGCTTCAACGCTTCTAAGAAGGCAACAAGCGCTGTTGAGGAATTCAGCCGGTAGTTTTTGATGGTTTTATTTAATGTGATGGGCCTAAATTGGCCCGTCTGCCCATGTTTGGCCTAAAAGCCCGGCCCACAAGATTAGGGCCCATGGATGGAGGATATGATGAAGGGGCACGTTCCTTTTTTGGAGGGAACATATAAAAGGAGAAAGAGAGAGGAGTAACGTACCTTTTGGCATATTACGTACGTTCCTTCCTCCCTCTCTCCCTCCAAAAAGAAAACAGTGACCAAAAGGCGAATCCATCTTCCCTTCAAGGCCAATTGACGTCATCGGATTGAACATGATCGGTTTTCTCTTCTTCATATCGGCGTCGGTGTTTAATCTGTGGCTAACAAGATACGCTCGATTTCGTGGTGTGCTTTAGGATCGGTGATACATGTGAATTTCCCGGGCTTGTCTTCCGCATTCGTTTTAGGGGTTCGATTTAGTGTCGAAACCGGTTTTTGGGAATCCGACAAATCCCAACATTGGTATCAGAGCCCTAGTTCATGTTTTCCCGACCCCTTTCATGTTTATGAATGATTTTTAATTGGTTTTTCGCGAAATTAATCGGCCAACACCGATCGGGGCGAAAAATCTCGACACCCGAGCACTGTTCATCCCTTTTTTTGAGTTTCCGTAACTCAAAATTAATTTCTGATGGCGTTGGATGGAAGGGCTCGTTGAGACGATCGCGATGAGTGGTGGAACGCCGCCGGTCGCGCCCCCACGCGCAGCCGGAACGAATCGGCGTCTTCAGCGCGTGCAACGCACACGCGCCGGTCGGTCGGTTCGACTAGTCCAACCGGTCCAACGACCCGGCGACCCGACCGTTGACTTTGACCGTTGACCGTTGAATTCGATCGTTGACCGTTGACAAAAAAAAAGGGAAAAGAATGTGTTTCTTTTTCAATTAAGTCTATATGGATCATATGTGATCCCTTATTTGTTCTGCATTTGTTGCAGAAACAATGCCTCCCCTAAAGTTGCGCACACCTATTCGCACAATTACCGATGAACAAAAGAAAAGGCTTTCTAAGTTGATAGCTGAGCTGATTGATCATCGATGGGAGAGTTGTGACTTAATTGATCACGTCCTTGAAGTCAACGAGAAAATTCAAAAGATCATATTGAATGGTCGTCCTATGCCACAGTCTGAGATTGTGCAATTTTTCATGAACACCCTTCCACTAGAATGGCAAGGAGTGTTGAATCGCATATGAGATGTCAACAGAGCCGCTTCATATAGGAAAATTGTGATAGATTTTATAGATAATTATTATTAGATTGTTACAAGGGAAAATATCAAGAAATTGAACAAAAGAGGATCTTTCCCAGTTTGTGTACTAACTTGGTGTTAGATGTAGAGGCTGATCTTTGTTAAATGTGCTTTGTGAACGTCTTATGTAATGTTTACTACCTGATTGTTGTTGATGTAGCAACTGATATGTTAGTTGTATTATGTGAAAGCATTATTATTCTATTGGATGTCAAATATTATTTGCTTTCTGTTATTGTTGGTTGCTGTGGGTAGTTCATAGAAGTTTTTGTAGCTTCATGGAATTTATTTTGCATAAGACAATTATATTAATGATAGTTTTAAGTTAGGATTTTTGGAGGATGATTGGAAACATAGTGACATTTTGATTCTGAAACCTTACTTGAAATTATTCATTAATATGATGGGTCTGTGCAAAATGGATGCATAAATGATAGGCATTAATAATTCGTGCATATATATCTTATGTGTTCAGATCAATGGCTTCGGCCACAAAGAGCATAGTTGCCGAGCTGAACAAAGGTGAAAAGCTCAATAGCGATAATTATGAAATACGGCACATGAAAATCCAATATGTGCTGGAAGAGCAAGAGGCACTAGAAGCTCTTAACTCGACCATGGTAGAACCTGAAGAAGGAAACACTACACAGCACAAGAGAGATAATGAAGCATTTGCTACATGGAAAAGAAAGAACTCTCTTGCTCGCATTACGTTGCTGAGTAGCATGGAAAATGACGTCATGCGAGAGTTTAGGCGTTTTGAGAACGCCAAGGAAATGTGGGAAGCATTGGCAGCAAGATTTGGTCATACTTCGGTGACCAGACTGAGACAGCTCACTATTAGGTTTGACTCTTATAAGAAGTCTCATGGTCAGACCATGAAGCAACATCTTAGAAAGATGTCAAACATGATAAATGAGCTGAAAGATGCTGGCCATGTCCTGATAGATGAGCAGCAAGTGCAAGTAGTGATTCGTTCATTGCCTCAGAGTTAGGAGCATATGAAGGTGCACCTAACCTATAATGAAAATATCAAAACATTTAAGGATGCAATGCGTCATCTTGAGCTGGAAGAGGACCGCCTCTTGGCGGCTAAGCCGGAAGCTGAAATTTATCATGTTGGTTCTAGCTCACATGGAGCTTCGAGCTCCAAGCGCAAACGTCCTAACTGGTTTGATAAAGGGAAATGCAAGGAAGTAGGTCATTCAGAGAAGAAGCCTAAGCTTAACCAACATGAAAGAGGAAAGCGTTCTCGAATGAAGAAACTTACAAGGGTGAAATGTTACAACTATGACAATAATGGTCACTATGCTCGCGATTGTCGTGAGCCAAAGAAGATATACACCCCTTGTACTTTTCAGAACTTTGCTTTTGTGTCAAGTTCTGTATTCTTGACTGAGTCTAATCATTTGTAGACTGTAGATTCAGGAGCGACAGACCATGTAGCGAAGGAGAGAGGATCTTTCGTGGAATTCCGACGAGTACCAACTGGAACTAAGTGGATCTATGTGGGAAACAACTCCAGAGCTGAAGTGAAAGGAATTTGCACATGCTAACTGAACATGCGTGGTGGACGCACTTTATTCCTACATGATGTATTGTATGCTCCGGAGATTCGTCGGAATTTAGTGTCTGTTTTAGTGTTGGTTAAATTAGGTTTTAATATGAACTTCCATAATAGAGGTGTGGATTTGTTTTGGATACAAATTACTATGGTTGTGGTTATTTTCTAGGGATAAGTGTTTGAAGTCCTACAACTTGTCATGAAAATGCATTTTAGTTCTAAAACTTGTCAAATTATTTCAAACGAGTCCTAAGATCGAAGCCGTTAGCATTTTCCGTTAAAAATGCTGACGTGGCATTTTAAATAATTTTTATTTTCCACGTGAATTTTTTAATTATTTTTAAAAAATTAGATTTAAAAACTAAAAATCAAATTTATTCATTTTATCTTATTTTCACCAATTTTCTTTTAAAAAGTTAAAATATTTATTAAAAAATTTAATTAAAAATAAAATTTTTTTAGTTAAAATATTTATAAAAAAACATATTTAAAAAGTTAACTTTATTTTTAAATTTTATTTTTTAAAATTTTAAAAATAAAATTTTTAACTTTTCTTTTTAGTTTTTGTTGAAAATAAGATAAGAATAAATTTAATTTTTTAGTTTTTAAATCTAATTTTTTTTTAAATGGATAAAAATTAATTAAAAAATAAACCTGGAAAATAAAAATTATTTAAAATGCCACATCAGCATTTTTAACGGAAAAGGCTAACGGTGTCGATCTTAGGACTCATTTAAAACAATTTGACAAGTTTTAGGACTTAAATGCACTTTTGCAAGTTTTAACCGAAATGCATTTTCGTGACAAGTTATAGGACTTCGGAACACTTATCCATATTTTCTAAATGGTTTCATTGTATTAGATATTGACTATGTTAATGCAATATTTGTTATTCCCTTCTCACGTCTCCTAATACATATGATAATGACGTGAATGTGTGGCATGCTAGACTTGATCATATTTGCCAACAACGTATGAATAGACTATCCAAAGAGGGCTTGTTAGGCAACATTGAAAGAGTTGATTTGCCTATATGTGAGCATTGCCTAGTAGGGAAAACGACAAGGAAACCATTTGGAAAAGGTAAAAGAGTTGAATTTCCTCTGCACTTAATCCATTATGACGTCTGTGGTCCAATGAATGTGAGAGGAAGGCATGGGGCTATTTATTTCATTACTTTTATAGATGATTATACTCGATTCGGATATGTCTATTTGATTTCTCATAAATCTAAAGCATTAAGTTGTTTCAAAAGGTTTATGAACTTGGTAGAAAATCAATTAGACAAGAAAATAAAAGTATTAAGATCTGATCGAGGTCGAGAATATTTATCTGATGAGTTCAGAAAATTATGTTATGAGAAAGAAATAGAAAGACAGTTGTCTATTCCATATACTCCTCAACAAAATGGTGTTGTGGAAAGAAGAAACATAACCCTACTGGAAATTGCTAGGTCCATGATAGCGCATGCTAACTTACCAATCACTTTTTGGAGTGATGCGTTGTTAACTGCTGCCTATATACTTAACCGGGTGCCTTCCAAATCAGTTACTTCCACTCCATATGAGTTATGGACAGGTAGAAAACCGGACTTAAGTTGTCTTAAGCCATGGGGTTGTGCTGCCTATACTCATAAGTCCTCTCACAAGTTTGGGAAATTATGTCCCAGAGAAAAGAAGAGTATTTTCATAAGGTACTCCGAACACTCGAAAGGGTATGTGTTCATAGGTGAGCAGGAAAGTGGGAGTATAACTGAATTTGAATCACGAGATGTCACATTCTTAGAGGATGAATTTCCTAAGAATGGCGAAATAGGGAAAGATTACTCCCTATTTAAAATCTTGGATCAAGATAATGATACTAGTGGAGTTCGTCCAAGTGGGAGTTATATGAGAAATGACGAATTAAATTCAACTCATTCTCAATTGCAACCACATGATGAAACGACGTTATCATTATCTAATCCTAGTAGGAGCATAATGGGGAATGATGTGCAAAGTGTACAATCTCCCATACGGCGAACAAGTCGCCAAAGTATTCCCCGTCGACGTTTTGACATTGAAGGGGAAACTTTTATGATTGCTCCGCAAGATGAGGATGAGCCAAGAAATATTAATGAGGCTTTTAATTGCCCTAGTAAGGAAAAATGGATACATGCAATGGAAGAGGAGATTGAGTCAATGAAGTCAAACCAAGTTTGGGAACTGGTTGATCTTCCAAAATGATGCAAAGCTATTGGGAACAAGTGAGTTCTCAAAATAAAGTGAAAAGCTGATGGCTCGATAGAAAGGCATAAGGCTCGCCTTGTGGCGAAGGGGTATAATCAACAGGAATGAATTGATTATGAAGAAACATTTTTTCCTATAGTAAGATTTACCTCGATTCGCATTATTCTGGCAATAGTAGCTAGTATGAATCTTGAGTTACATCAAATGGATGTTAAGACTGTTTTCCTCAATGGAGAATTAGAGGAAAAAATATATATGGAACAACTTGCTGGTTTCATTAAAGAATGTCAAGAAGAAAATGTATATCGACTTTTGAAATCGATATATGGCCTTAAGCAGTCGTCAAGACAATGATATATACGTTTTCATAATACCATAATAGCATATGATTTTACAATGATAAATGAGGATCATTGTGTATATATCAAAAGATCCAAAGATCAATTTGTGATCATATCATTATATGTTGATGATATACTAATTGCCGGAAGTAATATGGAGTTTGTTAACACCGTCAAGAGTTGGTTGTCTTCCAACTTTGAAAGGAAGGATATGGGTGAAGCTGCATACATTCTTGAAGTTAAGATTTCAAGAGATCGTTCGAAGAGATCGTTATCTCTTTCCCAAGAAGCATATATAAATAAGGTTGTTGAACGATTTCGTATGCAAGATTGTAAACCCATAGACACTCCTATTGCAAAAGGTGAAGGATTGAGCCATAGACTGTGTCCAAGGACTCCACAAGAGAAAGAACAAATGAAACATGTTCCTTATGCTAGTGCCGTTGGGAGCTTGATGTACGCTATGATGTGTACAAGACCTGACATATGTTTTGCAATTGGAATGGTGAGTAGATACCAATCCAACCTAGGTCAAGCACATTAGAAGGCCATTAAGAGAATACTGAGGTATCTGAAGGGAACTGCTGATTACAAGTTGAATTACCAAGGAAATGATCTGCAACTTGAAGGCTATTCAGATGCTCATTGGGGAGGAGATTTAGATGAAAGAAAATCTACCTCTGGATTTGCTTTCTTACTGAACAATGGCACCATATCATGGAGCAGTAAAAAGCAAACGTGTATAGCCTTGTCCACGATGGAAGCTGAGTTCGTGGCATTATCAGCAGTGGTACAAGAAGGAGTTTGGCTTAAAAGATTTTTGAATCATTTAAGTGTTATTGAGAAAGCTGCAAATCCATTATTGGTTAACTGTGATAGCTAAGCAGCTATAGCGTACACCAAAGATCCAAAATATCATGGCAAGACCAAACATATAGATACCAAATATAACTTTGTCAAAGATATAGTTGCACGAAAGGATGTAAACTTACGGTACATATCTACGCATAGAATGGTAGCATATCCAATGACAAAGCCAATACCTAGAGATGTGTTTTGTGGTAATGTGAAATCTCTAGGATTGCGTAGAGTCTGATATACTGGTTTGTAATTTCCCTGAGTTGTTCACATTTATGAACTAGTGTTTTTTCATTATTAATGCCTATGAATCTTTATTTGATCTTTATGCATCTTAATGTTTAGTACATTACTTTAAGTTAAGAAAGTATGTCGGATAGATATAAGATTGGCCCACTCACACGGGTAATCGTCTCTATTTACTGTGTGATAAATAGAGATGAGACGGTTTTTAAGCTTATTATCTAGGTGATAATTGAGAGATCAAGCTTAAAATATATATGTTGCATTAACTAAGTGTTAAGATGATGACATAATATTTACTATGTCCGAAAGTAAAATAACCCACATATTTTACTTTATTTATCTATGATGCCAGATGTGAGTTCTGATGAATTTTTTTGTGAATGAGTAGATACATGAACTCAAGTTAGACATTGGGTATGTCTGAACTATCATCTGTACGGTATTGAAGGAAAAGACATACGCTCCATGGGAAATGAGTTAATACCGTAATACGTATTTCATACTACGTATGCATGAGACGACCAATAAGAGTGGCAAAAATTTGATCTCAACTTTTATGCCGTGTGAGACTCTTGAGGAAATGAGTTCCTCAATTATAGTGTCCTCATGACTTTTACTTATTCTCAAGATTTCTATTTAGTATTTGCTATCTTAGGATGTTGCCAATGGTCATGAGTTGATTCAATCTAATGGGACATTTCTAGAAAAGCAAGCTAAACTAAAATTGAGAGTTTGAAGGAAAGAGGAAGATCGAATTTGGAGAATCACATTATAGTTTTGTGTTCACTGGTCAACCAATTATGACTGTCTTTGGGATAATCATAATTATGAATACAATATATATATATATATATATATATATATATATATATATATATATCACTGTTTAAAAGAGATCAAGAGAGATATAAATGTGATCGATCGATCTAGGGTACTGCATACTAAAACTACTCAGAGTGTGATGCCCATTACGAACTGTTATATATTCCTAACAGATGTTTAGCAACGAGCTCTCAAAGTATGCTGGTCGCACGGATTATTCACCGGTATGAATGTTGAAGAGAGGTAAAGAGAATCATGTCTGGCCCATCATATGTGAGTGGGAGATGATGGTTTTATTTAATGTGATGGGCCTAAGTTGGCCCGTCCGCCCATGTTGGGCCTAAAAGCCCGGCCCACAAGATTAGGGCCCATGGATGGAGGGATATGATGAAGGGGTACGTTCCTTTTTTGGAGGGAACGTATAAAAGGAGAAAGAGAGAGGGAGTAACGTACCTTTTGGCATATTACGTACGTTCCTCCCTCCCTCTCTCCCTCCAAAAAGAAAACAGTGACCAAAAGGCGAATCCATCTTCCCTTCAAGGCCAATTGATGCCATCGGATTGAACATGATTGGTTTTCTCTTCCTCATATCGGCGTCGGTGTTTAATCTGTGGCTAACAAGGTATGCTCGATTCCGTGGTGTGCTTTAGGATCGGTGATACATGTGAATTTCCCGGGCTCGTCTTCCGCATTCGTTTTAGGGGTTCGATTTAATGTCGAAACCGGTTTTTGGGAATTCGACAAATCCCAACAGTTTTTTTTCTGACAAAGCCGCAGACCAGATGATTGCAATAACGGCGAAGATGTGCTTTTTGTTGTCTTCTTTTTTCTGTTTTTCTTTTATTTTAAAAATACATCATCTGTATTTCCCTTCATTCTTTTCTTTTCAAATTGGGTGTTACGTATGGCTAATAGTTTGGAATTTAGAATACTTCTCTATTACGTGCTGGAGTTGAGCCAGCACAGAATTTCATAGATATGTAAAAAGAAAATTTTTAGATAAAATAGAGTTATCCTTTTTTGCAGCAAACTTGGGACTGCTCGGATGGTTCATGAAATTTTGATGGTTAACTCTATTTTACAAAAGTAGTTTTCGAAGGATAAAAAATGTGAAGATATCGTGCTCGTTTTTTCGTGTATAAGTTGATATTTTAAAAATTCTTGGTTCGGCTCAATATAGCATTATTGCCCCCGTCCCATGCCCTCCCCGGTCGATTGTAGTAAGGGTGCAATCCCACCAATTTACGAAGAGAACCCATCCGAAAAAAGACGATTTCCATCGACCTGATTCTAATGCAAATTCTATCCCCCTCGGTTTCCGGCTCTGCTTAGGCAGCAATAGAAAAGGGGAATTGTTAGGAGACTCTTTTCAGAAAATCCTTAGCAACTTCCAAGAACATAAGTATCATCTCAAGATCGTGTTTCCACAAAACGGCATCAAAACTTTGATCCATCTTCCTTTGAACTGTACAATTAGAGAAACAAACTACTTAAACCCTTCGGGGACATCACCACATAACATGCTTGCTCTCTTGTAAAGCAACGACTTACAGACTCGGCAAACCTATGAGCTCAAGTGGCCACTCACCAGACAAATTCTACTTGCTCAAACCAAGGGCAGTTAGCTTGAAAAAAGATCACTCCAACCAACTGGAATTTGGTCCAAGAATCTATTTCCACTGAAGTCCAGAATGATCAAAGATGCTCATCTCCATCGTTTTCTCCGGCAAACTTCCAATGAAGCTATTGCTTCTTAAATTTCAAAGCTTCAAGTCCCCATGAGAGATTACTGATACTTGCAGGAACTAAACTCGAGAAAAAATTACCTCCAAGAGACAAAAAAATTCTCTAACCTCTGAATTCACCTGAGAATTAAAGAAACCTTCCTGGTAATTCCATTCACTTCGAGATAAAGCTTTTGCAAAGCACTGCAGTTTCGCATCTCAGCGGAAATGGGCTCCACTAAAATAGTCATTCCTCATACTCAGGTCCTTCAGTCCGTGTCTGCTCCGAGCGAAGCTATTCCTCCGAGGCATATCATCAGACAGTCACCGTGAAGTGCCCATTTGGCCTCGTTGGATCAATAGCTAAGAAAGCTTCCTCATACCTCATGACAGAGAGAACAAGAACAATGTCTTCCCCTGAAGGAGGCATCTGGATTCCTATTAGTCGCGGTAGATAGACGTGCCCCGGTTCAATCAATAGAGCTGTACCCGTTTCGAATGTCCACAGCCGCTTCATTTGCCACTATAATAACTTCCGCCTGAAGATTTGATCAGAATGGATAAATCATGCGATGGTAAGGATCATGGGGTTGTGAAGATCCAACCGTTCAGGTCACTTAATCATTTTTCGCCAATGCCAGAAGGCCGAACCCGCTGGCACAGAGTCGCGATGCCACGTCGCGCAGCATCAGGCGCGTAAGAGGCGAAGGAGAAGAAGGATATCGGCGGCTGGAACGCGAGAACGCTTGAGCTTGCGATGAGCGTGAGCCGCGGATCGTCAAATTCCTACCATTGAGCTCGAGAGCTTCGTCTATGGAGGCTGAGCTTGCTGAGGAGAATTCCTGTAACTGAAATCCGGCGATGGAGAGAGAGCTTGAGTTGGAGATGGTGGATGGTGGTCGTTGTCTGGGCTAGGGCTACTGTGCTTGATGGGCTTAACGGAATTGGATCTCTCACCATTTGCGTTAAAGCCCAAATGGAATGAATGTGGCTGGACTCCATAGATGGATCCTCCCTTGAAATTGCATGTTTGATCAGCCCGTAAGAAATTCAGGTTGTCAACACCTACTATAGTTATATAAATACTATTGTTCAAGGAAATTGTCAAAAGATTGTCTCGTGAACTATTAGTTAAGTGACTAATTAAGGAACATATTAAGACAAAAGGAAAATCTAAACTCTATGCCAACATGAAAGTAGTCATGATTGTTACCGCTGATGAAGTACATTGTTCGGAAACAACATGACAGTTACAGTGCGCATTCTAGTCCACTACCTTCAGATTATATGCAGCTGTTTGCTGAGTGAAAACTAGTGACGAAGACCTATTGCTTTCCCTGCTCAGACAAGTGCAATGCCGTGCCTTGCAGAGGAAATATATGGAGCTAAGATGTACAGCAAGAACGATGCCCCATTTGACAAAAAACATTTTCCTCACCAAAAAGTCGATGCAATACTTGCGAATGCTTGATCATTGCATGAACTCCTCAAGGATCATGCCTCCTGGTTTCAAACCGTTGTTTGCTCACGAAAGCTGCTCTTGTTTCTTCTCAATCACCAATTTCCTAAATATATCCACTCTGCAACAGTCTGGGAAATGTTGAAGCAACATCTGGCATGAACTTGCATAGTTGAACTTGACGATGTAAAAGCACACGAAATTGCCATGTAAAAGCACAAGAAATTGCCACATCCAAAAATGTAGACTAACTATTAGTCGGAGGCACTACAAGCAAAATTTCCAAAACAAAAACCATACAGAATATTCAGCTAATGAATCTTCTGCTTGGTATTCCGATGGTAGGAGTACCAAATCTATATACATTTCAGGACATGATATTTACATTGTTGGGCTTGCTAGGGAAATAATAGAATCCCAGTTCAAGTAACATAGGAACAAAGGAGATAATCTAAAATGGAGATTCAATTTACACAATGAATGAGGCAATTTAAGAAGCATTGTCGTCAGTAGTCATTGCATGAGCATGTTTAGTCCGTAAAATGGTGGAACTGGTTTGCATCCCTTACGACCATACATCTTCTGGTTGCCATGGAGATATACTTGATCGCAGAATGACAATCTTTGCAAATGTGGAGATTCTTAAACACCCTGATAGATTTTGGACTGGAGTGCTTATAAGGCTAAAAACAACAGCAATTTTTTCACTGTTCTGGAGCAAATATTGTTCCTTTTGTCCCTCCTCCTTATCATGAAGAACAAATTCAGTAGTCAGAACATACCCAGTTTCTTTATTCGACTAGCCAATCGGCCTTGTCATAAATCTCCTGTGCCTTTGGGCATGAAGCGTCACCCGCGTATGTCACTTGTGAACATTATTTTTTATTTGAATCCAACTACAATTGGCTTCTTTTGTAAGATATTTCAGTTTCATCTTCTTTCTGATTGCTGCTACATCTTCCCAAGACCAGCCGCAGCAGGGTAGTCCGGTTCCTACTAAAATATCATTGCTGCTGCTTGTTTTGCAAGTTCACCATTGCCGTGAACTCGGCAAGCTCCAAAAATTGTACGCCAGACCTGACTAGTGTATCTGCCCTGAAAGGCATTGAATTTGTAATCTCATGGGAAGGATTCCGATCCACCCAATAAGTCCACCTTGCATGCATAGTGGTCAATTCTTTCATCTCACGGAAAACTTGAAAAGCAGCTTCTAGGTTTCCCCACTTTGAATACACAGTGATCAATGCATTGGAAATGCACTGATTTGAGTCCAGTCCTGATTTTATCATCTCCCATGGATTTGCTGCCCTTCACCAATAGCACTGATACAGGTGGCTGGCAAATGTAGAAGCACTCGTTCTGATTCCTCTCTCCTCAATTTCATGTAGCAGTTCAAAGGCTTATTGGACTCCAAGCTCTTGGCATAGGCATCCACAAGGGCATTATAAGAAATTAAATTCTTTTCAAATAGTGTATCAAAAGCTCTCTAAGTGTCTTCCATGTGATGTGACTGAGAATATGTGCTAATAAGAGAATAACCCACGCAAGTATCACCAGCAAAGCCCAATCTTGTAGCTAGCGTGTATATTTGTATCCCCATATCTACATCACAAGTACTTCCACATGCCTTGAGAACACTAGCAAATGCGAAATGGTTCAGCCTCATGGGACCTTTTATCATTTTCAAAAAGAGTTTGATACTTCCCAGGATTATCGCTGTCTAAGACATCACGTTATGATCTTGCACCCAATCAAACACCTCTCTTCAATCATGAAGCGATCCACTAGCTACACACTTCAGGTACATGTCCACCGAGCTGCATCTAACATAGACATCCGAAGCCAATCCAGACTGTATAACCCAGCATTGCAACTGCAACCCCAGCGATTGCAACTCCAACTCCGAACTTGCTGACAAAACAGCTTCGAGTGTAGATCTATCTGCCACAGTCCCACTCACAAGCATATCGAGAAACAAATCAACAGCTCTCTTGGACAACCCACCAGAGTACATCTTGTCATCATCAAAGTCCAAGCAACCACACTCCTCTCGGGCCTTTTCTCGAACACCTTACGAGCTGAAACAAAATCAGCACTACCCTTTGCAAACATGTCAATTAAAATGCACACCCAACGCACACATCATAATTTACGTAGCCGCTTTTGATTATAAACCCGAAAATTGTATCATCAATTGATGCATTCTCCGGAACTGAACAAGCCCGAATAACCGCCGCGAAACAATAATCGTTACGTAAAAAAAGCCATCTTAAGCACATGAAGGAAAGTTTCAACCGCTTCAAACTCCCATGTGATTATTGGCAGAGCAGGAGATCATGGAACTCCAAGAAACCAAAACCTTTTCTGACCCATGTCCATAAATATCCTCTCGGCCTCGGCCCAGTCATTGCATTTCGAGAAGAGACTGATGAGCGAGTTGAGAATCCCCGAAGTGGGCCTCGAGCTGGCACCGACCCAGCGAGCGATGGACCCGCCTCCGAGAGCGAACAGACTTGAGGAGGAGAGAGAAGGTGAGGAGGTCGGGATGGGACCCGTCACGGGACATGAGGTCGGGGTGGGAGATTGATCCAGGGAGGTCGCCGCCACGGTGGTGGGGGTGATGAGGCGGCGGTCGAGGGGCGAGAGGAGGAGAGGTTTTGGCGGGAAGGAGGGAGTTTTGATATTGGACGGTGGAGGGAAGAGAGAAAGAGACGCATTGCTCCATGTCAAGAGAGCACACTCAGGAAACGAGAAATGTAAATAGATAGCCACGAAGGCAATTCTTCTGCAAAATACAGGAATTAACAAACTACGCTAAAATCAATCCGGTCATTTTGCTTTTCATTCGTACGTGGAGAAAAAGAAAATCAGTCAATGCATGATTTCGTCATTGTTAGGTGATGGTAATGTTTCGTCATTCTTTTGTTTTATCGATTCCACAAATTTAATTCTCGAAAAGATAAAGAGGAATGGCTTTCTCCTGTTAAAAGTATGACTACTTGGTGTTCTCAATTAAAATGCAATCAACTCTTAATATCTTCAAAAAGAACAAATCAATCCTTAAAATTATCGAATTCGTATGCACATATGGGCACCACATCATATGACGAACCAAAACTAAAAAGAAACAAGAAAGATAATCCAAAAGAAAAATGAAGAAGAAAAAAAGTCAAAAATGAAAAAGAAAAAGAAAAAAGGGAACACAGAGATAGTTGGAGAAGTCTTGAAGAGGCGCCGAGCCCTGAGAACGTCTCCTACTCAACCAGAGGTCTGAGTTGTTGGTCATCACCATGAGTAGGCACTTAGATCCACAAGCATCGGCCAACCCTAGCAGGGTGGTCACAAGGGCCAATCAACCCTCACATGATGGTAACTAGAGATGAGGTCTGTATAGTTTTCTTAGTCTGACGCATGTAGCTTCTCCAATGTACCAAACCATCTTCAAGCCTATCCAGCTAATCGTATGCCATCAGCGGGTTCCACAAGTCGGGCGGGTTTGGGTGCCATGCCACCAGTGGCGCTCACGGGCTTGCATTCCAATTCCCTGACTCCCTCTGATGCAACCCAAACAGAAGAAGATAGGTTTACCTTCCCCAAGATCCATGTATTACGAGAACACCACCCCAAGATCCATGTATTACGAGAACACCACCCCAAGATACATTATGTGTGATTCACCTGTTGCATTTTTTTATTTTTTTTTCAAAACCAACGTGTCATCGGTGTCACATTGATTAATTGGGAAGGATCATCCTTACTTAAACTCAATCTCATCTTCACATTGGGATGAAGAAGAAAGTAGTGGAACACCGGATGAAGTTGACCAATTTTCCAATTCAATCAAGGTTTCACCTTTGTCATACGCAGGCACATGATGGCTTGGGTATTGAAGTGGTTTGGGAGGCATTCGCAGCTTAACGGAAGGATCATGAGCACCAAGTTACAAATTTTAAGACTTAGATGAATAAAATGAAAGTTTTAAAACTCAAATGCATTATGTTGATAAGTTACAGGACTTTTCTGAATAATTGTCTCATTTTTTTTTATCGTTTAAAAATTAGGGCTAATGTGACCTTCAAGATAATATGATTGTCTCCCATCGCTATTTTCTCAAGAATTTGATCAATTTTCGATCCATGTAAATGAATTGTGAAGAAAATAAAATTTTGTCGCAATTGGTGAATAAAGAAATTGAATTTGGGTGAGCCAAATGCTGAGCGATTTCTAAATGCAATTACCACAAATAAAAACTACTCTACGACCTGAGCAATCGAGGAAAAAAGATTGATTTACACCGAGTCAAAGAGGACCCTGGGCCACTAGCAAGTACATGTAAGATGGCACGTTTTGCAGCCCTCTTTAGCGAATATCCTATAGAAAACGAGTGATTTGGTTTATAGATGATTAACTGGATTAGCTAGAATTCACATTGGATTGGATGAACATATAGAGTACGCTTCCCAAACACGGTTATTTTAAGAACTTAAACATATGTCCTGCGTATGAGATTGTATGGACCACACATTGTGAAACTATAAATGAAGTACAATAACACTTCGAGCCAAAAAAGAAAAGTACAATAACGCAACAGTAACCTAAGAGCTAGAAGAAGACAAAATGTAATCACTGGCAAACGAAACTAGCTAGCCTCCCTCCCAAATAATACTACGTTGTGGGGAGCAAAGCTTTTCCAATTAAACTGAGCAAGGTTCTAGACACCACTACTATCTCCAAATGGAAAACTAGTGGAAATTGTGAGAGCGCTTGATGAAGTTGGAAATGTTTCTAATTCCATTTCAATTTTATGATCGTTGACTAGCTCACCTGGTGGATAAATAAGCGGTTTTGCAGGCATTTGAATATTACCAATATCTCTTTCAAGCATTTCTAAGACTTTGTTCATTGGAGGCCGATGGTCAGGGTTTAATTGTACACACCAAAGTGCAACTATTATCATCTTCTTTATCACCTCCCTTTCCTCTTCTATAACTTCGTCCATTTCAACACTTTCTCCTTTATTGATGTGGTCATACACCCACAGCGGAAAATAAATTTGGCTTGAGTGTTCCGCATTTGCATTTACATTTTTCCTTCTACCTGCCATTTCCATTAGCAACATCCCGAAGCTATAGACATCCGCTTTATAAGAAACACCCCCAAGGTTTTTGTAGAACAACTCAGGTGCCATATATCCCAAAGTTCCTCTTGCAGCAGTCATTGAGACTATGCTATGATCAATGGGATAAAGTTTCGCGAGTCCAAAATCAGAAACTTTTGGAGTGAAATTCTTGTTTAAAAGAATGTTGTGAGGCTTGATATCAAAGTGGAGTATTTGCTTGTCACACCCTCGATGTAAATATGCAATTCCCGTTGCCACCCCAAGAGCGATCTCATATATTTTCTTGTAATCAAGAAACTTATCACCTTCTTTTGCGAAAATATGCTTATCCAAAGATCCATTTGACATGAAGTCATACACGAGAGCCTGTTTCGAGCCTTCAAAGCAAAAACCGATGAGTTGCACTATATTAACATGGTGAATTCTTCCAATAGTAGCTACTTCACTAATAAAATCTTGGCCATGGGCCTTAGATTGCTTTAAAATCTTGATGGCTACCTCATTGCCGCTTTTGAGTGTTCCTTTGTATACAGAACCATAACCCCTTCACCTAATTTGTGCTTAAAATTTTGGTGATCTTCTTGATATTTGAGTAAGAGTACCTTATGGGCAAAAAGTTGTTATGAGCCTGCAAGAATTCTTCAATGTTCTTGTCCATTGCTATGTGCCTTCTTCTATACTTGTAGATAAGAAATATCGCAACAAATGGCATCCCGATTATGAATTTCACTACACAAAAGAAACTAAAGAAAATTTTGATAGGTTAGAATAGGGTTTTTTTTTTCATAATTATTGTAAGAATAAATTTAGAATAGTTTTTTTTTTCATAAATATTGTAAGAATAAATCATTGCAGCTTACTTAATGGTACTAGTAAATCCCAAGTTGTCCAAAATGCAATATCATCTAGGACACCTGTGGAAGGAATGAATGATGTGAAAAAGAATTGAAGGAAAAAAAGTTTGGAAAGCAAAAGTCATGAGGAAACAGGATAGTAGCAAGCTACTTTATATAAGTTGAATTTATTGTCTACAAATCAAGAAAAACAGAGCTTTTCATTTTTAATGAATAATTTTGTTCCTCCTATCGAAACATGACTACAGTTTTTTTATGGATTGTTAACGAGTGGCTCGTGGATTATTAGTGAAATGACTCATTAAAGAACTAATTAAGAAATTAAAAAAAATGTAAATTCTATGCCAACAAAAAACTACTCATGTTGTTGGTCGCGCAAGAATCCTTTTTCTTTTCTTTTTTTTACAGTACAGATTTAGCCCTTCTATGGAAAGAAATTATAATCTAGACACACGTACACATTGACGTACACTATCATGTATATTTTGTCATAATTTTCTTGGATATTAGATATTCCTTTCATTTTCCAGTTTCAAAGAGAAAGTAGCAAGTGAAAGAATGCACGAATCCAGCAAAATTATAGTGAAATTTCAATGTCGATCAATACTTACCGCCATGATAGTACATGGATGTGCAAGCCTGACCTCCGATGCTGCCAACACTTAAGCGCTCGGAATAAAAGTAACGACCGAGCCGAAAGTAGCCATAGATATCAAAGTAGCAAAAGAAAGTTTTCTTCCATGAAGATATTAAATAGTGGAGAAGGAATCCATCGGCCATGATGTTATGGATTTGCTTGTAGTTGAAAGAGCTATTATGAGCCTGCTCATCCCCAAAATCATGTGACGCCCATGTCCAACCGCTAATGGTGCAAAAATCCCTAACATCCGATACCTTTGGATTGACCAAAGCATACAAGTTCCAATTCGATGACATGTTGGTAGAGTATGACCCCTTAATGCATGGATTGGTGGCAATGTAGAATGGAGAACTAACAGGTTTTGAGCAGTTCACAATGACCAATATACTATTTGTACTTTTGTTGTACAGGCCGCTATATGGGGCCAATATATAGGAACTCATATTGAAGTCATGAAAATGGGGGAGAGACGAGCAGTTATCCCTTTGCAGCCCGCCATCAACCAATCTAATTTGTTCTTTGGTATAATCGATAAACTGCACATAGTACTTACCATTAAGGAAGTTCAGAACAGTGCGATTATCTTTACAAGCCAGCTCGAATCTTGATACACCACATGCCGGCGGGTCACTCTTCAGTCGAAATGGGAAGCTTATATTACGAACGTCACCACAGGATGAAGGAACACACTGTTGATTGCTCGACTCGATATTGCTCGTCATTGCTAGAAATAAGACAAGAGTGAGTAGCAACACTCGACAAATATTCGTAGAGCCGAGAGTAGTAATCATGCCTTTGTATCTAGGCAAAGAGAAGTTGGTAAAGAATTGATTGGTGTGTGTGGAGGAGGCGCAATATAAAATGCTTAGACGTTCATTGTTAGATTTGGAGACTTGGGAGTCATCTGGTCTTTATAGAAAAAGCCCAAGTCAGTCAACGGAACAAATGTAAAAGGTCAAGCAATTAAAGGGGTGGACCCAAACTGAAGTTACATTATTAGGGGTACTTGGATAGCGGTTAATTGAGGGATCTTGCCGTAAGGGGTGCCACCGAGTAGAGGGCCTTTAACCCTCCCTCACTCATCCCAGGTGTGGGAAGCTATTTTACTTGCCTACCTACTTGACGATAGCTAAAATCAAAGTCCCGATATTGTGTCTACTTTCACTACCCCGAGGCCCCCAAATTTCCTCATGTTTCTTTGTCTTCCTCACAGGTAGGGAATACATGGGTGACATTATAGGGTCTCCCGGGTCTCCCGTCCTAGAATGGATCTCCCACCTACTTCTCCTTAAACCTTTTAAAAACTTGCTCAAATCCAAAGTTTCATTATCAGGGGAACCTATTCAAAGGATCTTCTTATACATTTGATCTTTCCTTCTTTGCTATCTCTACTTTGCTTCCACTTTCTCCAGGTGATTGTTGGGTCTACATCCCATCACTATCTTTCCACTTCTTCCCCCACATTCTTAGAAATTTTTATATTCCATCCTTGGTGCTTGATCACTTCGATATCTATTCCATATTTGCTAAATTAAGTCACAAACTTTTGATGTAATCCCAATTTCTTACAAGGTCAAATCATTTCATGAAATAAATTATCTTTATTTAAAAAAAAAACACAGCGTCATCGTCGACCTAGCCATGAACGAATGCATATTTGTCACACAAATCTAAAAAAAAAATCCTTATATGAAGCTAAAATGTATAAATTATAGTAGTTAAATAAAATACCCTCTCTTATACACCGCTTAACAGCATAGTAATATATATCCATGCTATAATAGTATTCTTGCAATGCACATGGCAAGAATGACAGTAAATGGACCCACGTAGGGACAATTCGAAGCAATAGTGGGTGGTAATGACTTTTTTCATCACACAGACTTTACATCTTTATTGAAAATTTTCTCACCCTAATGATGGACGTGGCAGATAAAGGGGATATAATTGTTAGCCAGGATCATAAGGGAGACATGCTTCAAGAATTATTGAAGACAAAAACAACCCCAATAGCCTTTGATGTGGATTGGACATTAGTGCGTGCAATTGGTGCAATCATTTCAAACGAGTGATCTCTTTTGATCTCCACTTCTATTTAACCCTGATGATTGATACAATGAACAAAATCAGCCTTGTGGGTACGGAAGAAAACTTCAGTTTGACTATTAAATAAGAATTGATTAGCGGTGGAAGGTGAGTTATTTTATTGAACTTTGCAAAAAAAAGGAGTTTTTTTTTTTTTTGTTCAAAAGTAATAAAGCGAAAGAATCGACAAACTGACTTTTTTTAAAGCCCACGAGCATCATGCTTTCTCTCTTTTAGTTATAATTAGTTATATATCGAAAACTTTTATCTTGTCATATGTAGCCGTTACTTTTAGCTAAAAAAAGGGTGTAATATTTGATAGAATCACATTAGTGCGTCCTGACACTCGTTAAGAATGTTGAAAATAATGATTATACTTTATATACGAAATGCAAGTTGTAAATTGAACAGAAAATAGGAATTATATATTCCTATCAGCATGTAACCAAATTTTTAGCTTAATCAAATCAATTGTTTTCTAAGTCTTGATAGGTAATCAGTAAATCCAAATCAATCTATTTTGAGAAACTTTTTAACAACATTGTTACATGAGACTATACTAATATATTGACTATTCACCGAAATGGTATATTTTTACCCAAAAGAACAAATCAGTGGGTTTATTCAACTAGTAAATTCTTGCTCCATTCAATTTTTCACCTTCAATAACTAGCGATTAGCAAAGAAACATGCGATTCCATGAAAGCACAATGATGATGCAAATAATGGTAGACATCCTTTGATTCGACAAGACCACAACACGGGAAGAGTGGGCGTCAGCTGTACACGAATTGTTTTATAGCGAATGGATTTTCGTCATGTCCAGGATCTCATGTTCTATTACCATGAATGGTACCTGTTCTTTTCGAGAGCCAATGCGTGACTGACAAGATGATGGAGTTGACGTGAATCTTTACCACCCCAGTCACACCCTCTTAAGAGAACACTTAAATAGAATTAGTCTATCACTGGAATTGCTTTAAAACAGAGGTTTTATGTATAAATGTCATCATCAAAGCCTAAATTAAGTCACAAACTTTATACGTAATTCCAATTTTTTACATGATTGAATCATTTCATGAAATAAATAATTGCTTTAAGAAAAGTCTCTCATATTTAAGAAAAGTATCTCATATGACTGATATATCGCACAGGGTCATCGTCGACCTAGTCATGAATGACTACGTATTTTGTCGTGCAAATCTGAAAAAAAAAAAAAAATCATTATATTTATTTTGTACAAAAAGAAGTTACATAAAGATCCTCTCCTATGCTCTGTTGAAAAGCAAAATCATGTACTATAATTGTATTATTGCAATGCACTTGGCAACAATAACTATAGTGCTTTAGAATAAATTTAAGCTAGTACAGCTATATAAAGATGGGATTTATGTAGGACAAGTTTGAAGCAACAGTGGGTCCTAAATGACTTTATTGACAATTTCATCTCCCCATTGACGGGGCATGATACTTTCAGTTGCAAAAAGCCCAAGTCAAGCACGTAACAAATGCATGCAAGTCAAGCAATTAAAGGTGGTGGAAGCAAAACTGAAATTCCATTCCATTATTAGTGGAGTCATGTCACAACCCTTCTCAATTGATGACCCCCTTCATTGACCTAGACATATAGCACGTCTCGGAAATTTCCACCCATTGAAAATTCAAAAGATTTTGCTTCACATAAAATCTTTCTTTCTCCACGTTTCTTCCACTCTCTCCACGTGAACGTTATTTCCACGTTCCGTCAACGAACAAATCCACCCTCTCCCCATCAATTCCTTCTGATACCTCTCTTTCTTCTTGTTCTCTTCTTCATGTTTTTTTCCTCCTCCTTCTTCATCTCCATCTTCTTTCTTCACCCCATGAGTCACGATCATAGGAAAATTGATTTATATTTTCAAGGAACAATATCATGAATAAAATCTAGCTATCCTCAAAACTACTCTTTCTCCATGTCACCACACAGACATAAATTTTGATGCAGTAGCATGAAACCATGTTATACAGGTCCACTGATCTCTTCTTTTGGATTGAACAATATTTCCATTGATTGTTTAATAAGTCCAAGGATTTTTCTTGTGTGCAATGATTTCTTATATTTTTTGGACACTCATGATACAATAATTGCAAAACTATACTATCATAGAATGAAATAAAACCAGAATTCATATACAGTTAGAGCAGAAAATAGGCTAGCATAAGGACTCACTAAGGGCGTGTTTGGTAATGATTCTATTCCTCGGAATAATTTTTTATTAGAAATGATTTTCTCTGTTTCTATTCCCAATAATAATTTCTGAGTAAAAGAACACGCTTGGAAATTGCACAAAATTTCTATTCCCGGGATAGAAATGTGTTTGGTAAAATTGTATAATTTTGTTGTTTCTTTTAAATTTTTAATTTTTTTATTTTTCTTTTCTTTTCTCCTCCTTCCACAACCAGTTGGGCGAGGTTTGGCAAGCTCGCCAAAGCCTCACCAGCCGGGCGAGGTCAACATGCTCACCAAAGGCTCACCGGTGGCCAAGCGAGCCTCGCCCAAGCTACCCCGGCCACCAGCAAGGCTCTACCTCGCTTAAGTGGCGCAAGGTCAACCTCACCTTGACATGGTGAGGCCAAGCCTCACGTCGACTGGCCAGGCTCAGCCTCGCCCAGCCACGGCAAGGCTCGGGCCGGCGACCGGCCAAAAGGAAGAATAAGGAAAGGAAAGGGAAGAAGAGAAAGAGAAGAAAAGAGGAGAAAAGAAGAGAAAGAAAAAATTGTTCCCGAAAATAAGAAGTTACTTTTTTATACTTCTTGTTTCTGTTCCAAATCTATTCGCTTAACAAAATTGTTATCAAAAATAAAAATTTTACCAAAGATGTTTTTATTCTTTTTTCGTTTCCTAGAACAAAGAACAGAAATAGTTATTACCGGGAACAGAAATTGTTTCTACCAAACAGGCCTTAAATGGGCATAAAGGTTTCGCAACCTAGCTGCTATTTGAAAAATATCAAGAACATTATACGGTTAATTAAGAACTTCTACACATGAGCGGGGCATGATCTTTCGATACTATTTCAAGCTTTGTTTGGGAGAGGGAGGAAAGAGGAAAAAAAAGACGGGGGTGAAGAAAAATTTTCCTTTTTCCTCCAACTCACTCTGGGAAAATTTAGACATTTCAAAATTAATTATTCTTCATGTCACTACATAGTACATCAGACTTGACATGATACCATAAAAACATGTCAGCATGCATCCAAATAGTTTGTTCTAATTTCTTCTCCAACGACATTTATTTATAGAATGAAAAATTCCATGTAGGATTACTGAATATATACATAGTGGAAAGATGTTTAATAAATCCTAATCAATACATTCTCATAAACTTCTTAATATTTACTATATGAAACTGTATCTTGCTATTGGCCTAGAAAATAATTATAGGTTATATTATCCTTATATGTCTTGAGCATCTCTTTGATGCTTTCAGGCATGGCACTCAAGTGGTAAATCCATCTCAAATGTGATAAGGCTGTTATTGTTGTTAGTTTATATTGATTTGCCAACAATAAAAAGATCGATTTTTGGGTATTTATCACTAGAAGAACTATGCCCAGCACACGATAGGTAACCCGTTGAAACTTGAACATTCGACTCAAATACCAGGAACATAATTGATGTTCGATGGGCAATAAAAGTCAATCCCAAGTCAACCATTTCAATGCATACAATGAAGCAAGCTCTAACTTGACAAAGCCATATTGGACCCAACAAATCCTTAGGTTTAGGAACTTGAAAAGAATATTCCAGATTGGGAAGCAGAGACGTTTGAAATTAGCGGAGCTTCCCTATTTTGTTCGAACTTTTTACTTTTTGAGTTTACTGAGCCCCTTTAATCAACAAAAGCTGGCTGACCCCCAATTACATTGTTAATGATCTCTTCCTTCACCTTTTGTTTTTGTGTCTTCTTGCTCTTTTCGTCCATTAGATTTTGCTTTGGCACCAAATAAAGGGTCTCCTACATTTGATTGCAACAGGGGAAGGAACACAAAAAACTTTTTAGTTGGATTGGATTTTTAAAAGATGACTTTCTGGTGAGTGGCGATGAGGATGTGAACACCATGTTGATGTGGCTCATTGCTATGGTTGGACTCCTAAATCTGTAGCCTATGGGCAGTGCATAACCAAGAAAAAATTCCCATCCAGCAAGTTTTCAATCTTGAGATTGAAAAAAAAATATAATGCAAATTCATGCATTACATCGCTTGCAAATAGAACAAGAAAGACTAGCAACACTAGAGGGATATTCATGGAGCTAAGAGTATTAATTACGTCTCCGAATGTCTTTGGGAAAAGAGAAATTGGTAAAGAATTGGTTGGTGTGTGTGGGGGACAAAAGGAGGCACAACATTAAATGATTGAAAAAGGATTGGACGAACCTCGTTAGATTGGAGACTTTGGAGTCGCCTCGACTGATAGAAATGCCGAAGTCAGTCAACGTGACAAAAGCATGCAAGTCAAAAAATGAAAAGGGGGGACCCAAACTAAAGTAACATTATTAGTGTAGTCACGTCCAACCCTTGGAAATTTTACACCCATTGAAAATTCAAAAGTTTCTTCCAAACTCTCTTCACGTGATTGTTGGCTCCACATTCCGTCAACAAACAAATCCATCTCTCTCCCCCATCACTTCCTTCTTATACACAATCTTTATTTCTTATAGCGTGTTCCCTCACCATCTTTGAAGAGAATCTTATAGCGTGTTCAACAATTTGGCATAATTAGAAGCCTTCTATTTTATTGAAGTGACACTATATAGAGTGCACATCAATCATCAATAAGTTCGAGAAAATACGAGTTCCAATTCAATAATGTGTTGGAAGATTACAACCCCTCAATACATGGATTGGTGGCGATGTAGAATGGAGAACTAATTGGCTTCAAGGTGTTCACAGACCAATGGACCATCATGGTCCATTTTGTATGGGTTGTTTAGGTCAATATGGTGCTTGAAGTTATACACCACCCATGAATGACAAGGATGAGAGAAGCAGTAATCCTTTCGCAACCCACCATCGACTAATCTGATTTGGTGGGTGGAGTAATTGATAGACTGCACGAAGTATTGGCCATCACACAGTATAGAACTGCACGATTATCTTTACAAGCCAGCTCATTCTCTTGTTCACTACACCCCTTCGATTCATTCTTCAATCGAAATCAATAACTTATATTGCAAATGTCACCACAATATAAAGTGATGTACTACGAATTACTTGAAGCGGCATTGCTAGGCATAGCATGCAACAGAATAAGGAGGAGCGGCAACACTACATAGACATCGGTGGAGCTAGGAGCATTAATTAGATCTCTGTTTGTCTTTGGGCAAAGCGAAATTATTAAAGAATTGCTTGGGGTATGTGGAGATGGCATCATATGAAAGATTGAAAAGAGATTGGATGAACCTTGTTTGATTGGAGACTTTGGAATCACCTTGTCCTATAGAAAAGACTAAGTTAGTCAACAAATCAGGTCAAGAAATTAAAGTCGAAGTTAACATTATTAGTGGAGTAACGGAACGACCGAGGCCAACCCTGATTGCAACCCCTAATTACTTTCTAAGCAATAATCTTTACATTTTCTATAAAAAATTAATTAACCTAATGATTGGACAGGCACCATACGGAATATTTAGCTAGAATCAAAGGAACCCATACTTCTAGAATTGTTGACAACAAAAGCAACCACAATCGTGTTGATGTGGATTGGAGATTTGTGTGTGCAATTGGTGCAATCACTTCAAACTATTAGTTATTCTTTGATCTCCACTTTATTTAACTATGACGGATTGATATTAAAAGAAACAAATTTGTAAAATTTGTAAGCTATATAGGTGCAGAATAAAAACCCCGATTTGGGCTCTTAAGTGGGATTTGATAGGGTTGATTTACTTTGCTAAAAAAAAGGAGTTCAAAATTAAGAAAACAAGAAGAATTGACAGACTTGCTTCTTGGAAGCTCACATGGATCATGCTTTTTGATGCAAGCCATGGGTAGGCTTTCTCAAACAGTAGGATCGGGAGAGTGACTCACACACGGGAAACAAGATGAACAGAATTTCAGCACTGCACAAACTCAGGAGAACAGTCGTATCTTTGTCGATACAGATCGGGATCGACCTGATTCCAAAGCCAAATGAACAAAGACTTCTGATCTACAATTTCTCTGTTTTGGGTTTTCTAAAATAAGCACTGTAGAACGGTCGAATTTGGGTTGGAAATAACGAACAGAACAGGAAAAGATAGAAACTCGTTGGTTGCTCTTCTAGGCCTTCAAGAAAGCAGAGGGAATCGATTCTTCTAGATGGATGACTGCAACCTTTCAAGATGCAGATTTCGAAAAGCTCTGACTCTTTCAACGACGGAGTGAAAACTCTTCTAGGGTTTTCAAGGGTATGAACTTCTGCAAAGTTCACCTTGCTTGAAAGCAAAAGTTTTCATTCATCAAAAGTTCTCTTGTACAAGGAATTGGATGGCTTATATCGTCAAAGAAATAAAGACAGAGCATTGAAAGTAGGAAAACCGAGAAACTTGAAAGCATTAAAGAACTCTTGGAAACTAGAAAAAAATAGTAAAGAGCATAGAAACTAGAAACTAGTAAAAAGCATAACGTCTTCGTGGCTCCCATGGTGTCTTCTTTCAAGCTTCCGGATGGGACTCAAGATATCGATATGGCTTCTGCTGAATCAACAACTTCATCGAACTTCATCAACAATCGACAACTTCATCAATAAGAGGTTTCGTTGAGCTTGAATGCGGGTCTTATCTTGGTCGAGAGAGCTGGTCTTCACGCGGGCTGCATCATCCTCCCATCTTTAATAGAATTCGTCCTCGCCCGCCATCATCATCGTAAGAATTCTCCCCACATAAGGTGTTAAATGCCGAACGTTGAAGACGCGTGAATCTTCATATGAGAAGGAAGATTTAATCGATACGCATTAGGATTGATGCGCTCAAGAATCCGAGAGGTCCAAGCGATCACCAAGCTTGTTATAACTTCCGACGGATGCCGTTCGGGTGGCAAATAAGCCCAAACAAAAATCTCCAAACCAAAGATAACTTCACGTCGCGTTGTCGATGCTCCTGCTTTATAGATTCAGTTTTGTTCTCTAGTCTTTGGCGCATCTTCATGAATTGTCCTCATTTGAGAAACAATATTGTCGACTTTGCTGCTCGACCAGCAAAAGGAATTGGTGCAAGATCAAGAGCGTGCTCGGTTGTCGACCATATACAATCATAAATGGACTCTATCCAAGTGCTACGGTGCTCAGCACAATTATATGCAAATTCTACAAGTGACAATCGCGTCTACCAAGAACGGATTATTATCGATCAAAGTCCTTAATAGATTTCCCAATGTTCAATTGACAACCCGCTTGTCCATCCGGTTGGGATGAAACACAAGTACTATATTGTAGTTTAGTACCGACATTCTTCCTACGCTGTCGCCAAAATGACTAAGAAATTTTGTATCCCGATCCAAAGTAATGGTCTTCGAATGCCATGCAACTTATAGACTTCCTTGAAAATAAGTCGGCACACGTGAAGCATCCATAGTTTTTTGACATGGAATAAAAATGTGCCATTTTTTTAAAATCAATCAACAAGAATAAAGATCGAATCCATGCCTTTGTTTGTGCGTGGTAGTCCAAGGATCAAAGTCCATAGAGATATCCTCCATGGGGCATGTGGAATCGGCAAGGGCAAATAAAGGCCAGCATGAATAGCTTGTCCCTTCACTTGGCAACATCGACACCTCATCACATGTCGATGTACATCACGTTTCAATGAGGCCAAAAGTATTTGGTTGAGACAAGTTGTACAATTTGTCGCACCAAAATGTCCTTCACAAGGAACTTCATCGATCACCCTTGCTGAAGAGAATAGTCTAGCACATATAAACGTGCTTCTTTTTGAAAAGAAAACCATCACATACAGTAAAATCAGCAAGCTTTTTTTCATGTGCATCAAGAATGATCTTGAAAAGTAGGGGTCTTCTTGATATAACTCCTGAAAAGAATCGGAATCCAAGAACAATAGAATGCATTGTAGAGAGCAAGCTCTTCTTTCGACTAAGGGCATCAGCAAATGATTCTAAGCTCCAGCCTTATGCTTAATAATGAAAGTGAACTCCTGGATGGTTCAGTCCATTTTGCTGCGCTTGGAGTTAAGTTTTTGCTATCCAGAAATATACTTGAGAGCTTCATGATTGGTATATAAAATAAACTCTTGATGAATAAGATATGGCCGCCAATACTCAAGTGTGCGAAATAACGCGTAGAATTCCAAATCATAGGTGTTGT